>NC_049205.1:48106950-48406950 GCF_013347855.1 Anguilla anguilla
TTTCAGGCACGTTATTAGACTTATCAGCAGGGCCCTATCTGAAAAGAAGAGGAAGCTACACTGCAATTTAGATTGGATCTCTGGAGACCTGTATGAGTTCAGACAGCAGCTATAAAGGGGAAGGTCCTTTTTTTTTCTTTAAAAAGTACAATTAAAAGGTGTCTTAGCAAATCCACGAGAGTATACAGCTGGATATACAGTACCAAGCATCCATAAATTAGACTCACATACTGGGGAAGGCTATAGATATTCATTGACAGTTTGACTGATTTATTAAGAGTCTGGCTCTGATTATGGTGTCAGAATATTCAGCCGGATAATTAATTTAATTAGACATGGTTAGACACTTATATGCAGAGAAACATCTGTACCACCCATGGGTTAGGTTTCCTATACCCTCGTAAGTCAGACGAAGTACATTTTTCTTTTTTCTTGGGAATCACATATTTAATTCAAACTTCTGATTAGAAATAAATTCAAACAACACATGAACATTAAAATGTATATGTTTTTTGTCAGGAAGCAATGGAGGGCGCCCAACAACTCAATAACCCCCGAGGGTGAGAAAATCAACATGCAATTAGATGGATGGGTTGTCCCATCATCCATTTCCAAAAGCCCTAACTGAGCAGAGAATGCAGAGGTCGAGGCAAGCCAGGGGGGGTTAAATGTCAGACTTACAGGGCGGTTGTGGAGCAGGACCAGCTTGGTCACGCGGATGTTGAGTCTGACACCCAGGCTCTTGTGGTGAAACATGTTGTACACCTGCCGCAAGGAAGAATGGCGGTGAGGGACTCTGGAGTAAAACTGTCCCCCCCCCCCTCCCCACATGCTCAAATTGGTACAGTCCAAAGACAAAGCCCGAGGGGGGTAATGACAGCGGGAGATGAAAGCAGCTGAAAAAGGGGCGGATAACACAGCTTTTGAAGAATCTTAATGATCGCAAGAATTCACAGCAACTGCAAGGATTTTACATGCCTTATGAGAGGTCCTTTACACAGAAACTGGATACTTCTTTTGAAACCAACACACATTTTTAAAGGACAGGTATCATAATCTCCAAATTCTGTTGTGCACAAAATTACTGCATTTATTGCAAATGAAATACAATACACCATCATCTCCCAGGTGGGTACTGCACAATTGGAGGTGGATGAGGTAAGGCCTCCTCCTTTCATCATAACGGGCTTTGAGATCCTGAAATGAAAGACCCTATATATGCAATCCATTGATCCTTTATTCATTACAATGTGCTTTGCTCTGTATCTGTATAAAGTAGGTAATCTGACATTGCAGTTAAAAGCATAGTTGCAGTGGGAATTTCCATAGCATGACAAGCTGGAGGCAAGGTCTAACAAACCACCATGAAGAATAACAATGCCAACATCAAAGAGAGGTTAAAGGTAAAGCATCCATCATTGAAAATACGAGGTGCGCCCTTACGAGGGAGGTTCAACCATCTGTTTGGCCATGGATGTCAAAACTTTGCCTCTTTGTAGATTAGCACGCCTACGCCTACGCCTACAAAAAGGCCGCCCACATTTAATTCAGAGGATTCACAGGAGCGAACTAGCAAACTTTCACCTCCAGCCCCTCCTCCTGTTGTTACAACACAAAAAAGCCCTGAATGGGATCGAAAAAAAAAAGATGGCAATCTATGGTGCAGAGCATGGCTGTGAATTTTTACGTCTTTTCCAGCTGGCCCTTCCAGAGCGTAGCCGTGTATATGTCTCTCACCAGAGGCCACCAGCCAGCATCTCGCTCCATCACGCCACCTCAGCTCTCCTCAGTCTCGCGCTGGACTCCACGACGCGGCTTTATTTAACAACTCCCGCCTAAAAGCGCTTTTAATCGGTTGGCAGGTTTGGGGAGAGGTAATGAGGAGCTCCGGAGAGTGAAACGGCGGCAGCGTTTCAGAGCTTGGCCAGCCCCTGGAGATGCCGCGGCTGGCCAAGAGCAACACAGGATTCTTGTCCAGCGAAGTGTGATTTAACGTGACCTCCGACCCCTCTGCACAAAGCAGTTAGCGTTTCACACTTCATCTGTAATGCAAACCCCCCCCACCCCACCCTTTCACCTCAGCGAACGCGCCTGGGAAAGGGCTGCCCTGTGGAGCCAGGGACTGCTGCCACATAAACCTCCAGTCAATCCCACCAGCACTGGCAGCGTCTGTCAAGTCCGCGCGGTACAAACATGCGTGGAGCACAGAGTCTTGTGCGCCTCGAGCTTAGACCCCAGAGCTGAAGACCTCCACTTTGGCTATTTCTTGAAACATATCACTGAGCCTAGGCCGCTGAAACAGTGCTTCTGCCCATGCTGAGAGGCAAAATTTTCAGGAAAAAAAAGCCTCTGACTCTTGGGGGAGCCCTATATGGCTTCAAGGTTTGGAGGTCATCTTAAGAGGGAGGATCTGCACAGCATGGACACTGTTATAGAGACTCGAGTCTGCAGCTATTCTCACCAGGCCTATTACAGCATCTTAAAAAACATATGTCCACAGGCGTAAAAAAGACACTGGGGAGCCGTTATCTGGTATTCCCATCAATTTATTAATTACCCAACACATTTTCAAAACTTTCAAAGTGGTAAATTATATTTGTGTGTGTGTTTTACTATTTAACCATGTGCATGGCCATAAAAAAGCTGTGTAAAGGCCTTACCATGTCAGTGAAATAGTTTGGTGAAGCAGAGAATCACCTGTGGAAAGAACAGTGTACATGCATCTACCCATTTCAGAAAATGGTGAAAGAGCTGTGAACATGGATCCTTATATGTCTACAACAGACACATAGCAGTTTGATGTGACCAAAGGTATCTCTCTGTGAAAGAGCCTCACCATGTTCATGACAGTGAGGATAAACCTCTGGGCTGCCTCGGCACCGTGGTACTGCACCATGTCCGAATCAGCCACCACCACCGTCTCCACCGTGTATTCCCCACTCAGCCGGATGGCATTCCTCCGGCCTCTCCCCTCCTCCGCCGCTTTGGGCTTTTTCTCCTTCTTCTTTCCTGCAACATGGCACACAAGAGGATGGTCAGACGGACAGACAGGTAAATAAATGGACGACAGCCACACTGCTCTTAGATGCCAGCATCAGAGGGAAAACCATCACAGCGGATGCCTAGAAGAGACTGCTTTCCATTCACTTGTGTTCAGCCCCATTATCTGGTTATACCAATATTCACAAACATTAGAATATTGGTTTCTGTTCACATATTTAATAAATACCAGTCAACGATGCCACCACATGTTCAGCCCACAGCCCATTTGACTTGCAATGCACTCACAATGCAATGTTATATGAACATGGCAGGACCCTGTGTTCTGTTGCTTAACTACCATGGGGTAAGAGGGCCTCTTAATGTCTTCCATTTGAAAGAACAGCATGGATTTCAGGGGAAGAAATGGTGCCAATCTGCCAGGATGCAAAAACAAAAGAATCAAATCCAGTCTGCTACACGTCTTCGGTTTCAAGATCAAAATGAAAAATAATAAAACACAATGCAATAATTTCATGTTGCTATGCCCTCAGGCAGGAATGGGCTGAAATTTTCATTTAAAATTATTTTCTGATTACTAGCTCACTGTTCTTAGAAATGCTGAAAAACAATACATTCTTAATTGAAACTTAAAAGGTAGATTTTTAGCAAGCTGGATTCAGTAAAATTTGTCCTAAAATTTGATTAGCTGAATACATGCCAGTTTTTCAAAAATTTAATTTTATATACGAGTGTGAAATTAGCAATCATCAAAATTAAGTCACCAAACCTTGTTTGTTAAAACATGTATTTTTCAAGTCAACGACTAGGAAAAATGTTGATTGAATCCAGACCTTAGTCGAGCACTGTAATGACTACGCTCTTCATTCCTCATGCTGGTATTACCAGTAATCATACTCTTTATACCTGGTATGCAAACACGTGAGCAGAACATCCCATCGCTGGAACTAATGTTGCTTTTAGAAGACCATCCACTTTTTTCGGGCTCTACGGCTCTGTGGCTTTAAATTTTCCAGGACGAATTGGAATCCCTGGTTTTCACAGGGAGCAACATGAGATGACAACGTATACCCATGAACAGCACAGCAGGGTAAATGTGGAAAATGTTTATTTTGTTTAATTTTTTTTCAAGTAGCTCACAAGCGTCAAAGGAAACTACCACCACATCAGCCACCGCGAGCACAGCGCCTGCAGCGTTTACAGCATCTGGAGTCTGGTAGTAGTTTGTTTGCTGGGGAGTGTAAACACTGCAGAGGAAGCTCTTTGTTCTCAGGGGCACCCCCAAAGAGAGCAATGTCACAGACAGCTGTGGTGGCACTGGAGCTCAGAGGACACGTCTGCTATGCCGCCGCCGCGCACCGCCGTCCCAGAGCGGCGGGATCCTGACCCCTGCTCTTCCGGCAGTCACACCGCCACGCCAAACCAATCACCGCTCACATCAAAGGAGCCGTCGTGTTTGCCACGGAGGGGAGGGATGAGGTATGGCTTCTTCGGCGAAATGGTCACTTGAATGACCGGTCACAGATGAAACAAAGCCTTGGTCATCTCCATCCTCCACCCTCCACCCCCTCCCCCCCCCCCCCCCCCCCCCCCCCCCCCCCCCCCCCCCCCCCCCCCCCCACCCATCAGAGAAAAGGAACACTTGGGCCAGGAAGCAAAGTTTAAACCAAATAGGAAACGTTAAGCCTCACGCACAAAGATCACAAAGTGCTGCCACCTTGATGTGTAGCAGCCGACATGTCAGGGCAGGGTGACATTTCAGGGCAGGGCCCTCAGGCTAAATCGGAACAAAAGCCACACAAAGCACCATAATGGAACAGTACAATTCATTTTAAAGAGACAAAACGGAGAGATTTTCCACATTGCTGCAGTGTATTCCACTTCCTGAAGGCTCAGAATACAGTAATAGGCAAAATCTTGAAGACCGATTCTACACACCATCTGCGTGACGCCCAGCACACAGCGAGACAGCTGAGCTGGAAAGAAGAGAACATCAAACAGGGAGATTGTCTGACTACACTGAGAGAGCCAGGTTTGCAAATGATCTTTGAATGATGACAGATTATGCTTAAATCCTGAATGCTTAAATTACATGGATGGTCAACCGCACACCAAGTGAAGATCAGCCTAGTTAATCTACTCAACCATGAGAGTATGAGGCCCTAAAACAGTACGCTTCAGTCACCCGGTATAGAGCCATGGCAGAGTAAACAGACTCGTTGAGGCAGGAGCCAGGAGAAGTTGAGAGCACCCTACCTCCCTTGGACAACCACTCCATGGCCAGGAAAACTCCAGACAGCCAGACTAGGGGTGGCCACGCTCCCCTGTTCCACAGAAGCTCAGGCAACACTGAGGCCACTCTCTTCCAGCACATCTGAGGTTTAACATGCTCTAAGGCACTGCTGCGGTCGTTAGAGGCCTTAAAGGCCCCCAGCGGGGTTTCCAAATTAGGAAAGAAAAGAGTATGTAAATAAACTACAGCAAAACACTGAGACTTGATTGCCTTTTTTCCCTGCAAGAAAGTAAAGTTACAGACATTCTTCCAGATTGCTCCATTGGCAAGACATATATGGCTGTGCGAAAAGCTCCCTATATCATAAAGTATGTTTGTATTACAGTGTGCATGGTGGTCTGTGTAAAGTACCAGCTAAAGAGACAATATACTCCCCTGCTGTAGCCAGCCCAGGCTTTCTTGGAAGAGGAATGTGGTGTAGTGCAACTGTATTGTGCCAGTAATGCACTACTTTTGAGTTTCAAAATGAATGCACTAGTATCCAGGGGTATAATTATTTGATATCTCAGCAGCTTTGTTAGCATGTTGTTTTACACAACGTGCTGCGCTGTTTTATTAGGAGTTTAAACTAGTCCCACTCTGAAGTAATTGCTCCCTATTTGGGGGCTTGCGTGTAATGACTCTGGGAAGGCAATTTCACTCTGGTGGTGGGAAGGAGTGTTTATAGATCCCCTGCACTACGGCCCGAGGACTCTTCCAGCTCATTACCATCCACTGGAAACGCATGACTCTCTCTGTTCCAAAAAGCCCCAATCCAGGAGCAGAGCGGCCCACTGAAGGCTGAGCAGAGTGGGGACAGACGGACTCTGCCACGCTCTGTGGGTATGGCCAATTCACTGAGCTTATTATAATTACTACTGCCATTGTTGGTCCAAAATGTTATCAAGGATAAACCCATCCAGATTTTTGAATCATAAATCACTAATCATGTTCGGGCAAGGGTGCCTCTCCACTATTGGCTTAAAAGACGGTCACATCATGTCTCATTACACACAAATGAGGACTCTTATTGCGTAGACGGGCCACTTTGACATAATCACGCAAACACCAGGTCTCTTCGAAAAGCAACATGAACCATTTCTGTTTTTATTGAACTTAAAGGCCTGGTGGACAATGGCAGCATTTTTCAAACAAACTTTTCATACAAATTCTTCTGCGACAATGTTAACTATAGCCACGACTCCCCTGTTGTGTTCCCACATTAGATTAATGCCTTTTCACTACAGCCATTTATCCAGATGATAACATAGCCAAGTTCCAAGGACTGCTCATCTTTGTTCGGGCTTCAGATACACAGTCTTTTTGGTCAATCCTATATTTGAAAAAGTGTGGGAAGGGTGGATCACGACCATAGAGCTACCAGGTGAGTGGAGTTGAGGGTGCTTTCACCTCGTCACTGCATGTGAACTGCATGGTTTGCTGTTCTGTCCTGTGTTGTGGTGCCATCAGTCCAAGATCACCAACACAATTGTGTACACCCGTTTTCAGATCTTTTATATATGCTGTTATAGTATAACTCTCAGGGGCTTTTCCATGCTACACACAGGCCTCTACATGTGCTAATCATTGTAATTGTCTAGTACCTATCCATTTGCATTTCTGTTCTCTTCCCTGGAGCACCTGGCTCTTTCGCTCAGCCAGAATTCACACACCAATCCAGCCATGACCCACCCCAGGCCTTGCCTAGATGCACTGCCTCGCCCCTCTTGATCTGTATACCATTATACATTAATTTGCTTGTTAGTTTGTTCTCAAAGATTCCACAATTATCTCCCTGTTACAGTTTAGCCTTCTTTAACTACTGACACCAAGGCAGCCAGTGGGGGATGGGCTACCCCTCTAAATTTGGAGTCCTACTGAGATTCTTTCCCACCAAGGAGTTTTTTTATTTACCTTAATAGCAAGATCTTTGGTGGTTCAAGCTCAGTCTTGCCCAATTCTTCCTATTTCCAGTTTTTCTGTAAAGCATCTTTGACAGCGTCTCAGTAAAACATTCTGTACAACTGAATTTAATTTACATTTGAACTCAATTTTAGATTCGGATCTAATGGAGAAGAGGGCACAACAAAAAACAACAGGGCATCCTCCAAACCAAAGGAAATGATAATTAAACTGAAGCACCTCAAATCCTGCTACCTCTGGCAAAACAGTTGTGTTATTGTCAGCTACCAGGTAGCAAAATTCACCGCCTACCCACTCCCACCTCCCCCACCCCCCCGTTCCCCCAACCTCCATCCCCCGTCCAAGCACCACACAGAGAATGTTAACAACTCATAGGGCACTCACATTGTATCTTTTTTTTACCTTCCTAGTACATTAGTGGTCTTCCACAGTGCTGGAAAGTGCATTCATTATATGAGAGTTCATTTGAAATGCATTTGACAACTCAGCTCTCTTAAAATAGAACAAAACACAGTACGATAAAGCAAAATAAACAAAACAGGTCCTGAAATATGAAGTTCTAAATAATAAATGTATGAGACTGTTCAGGTGCTTCTTTGCAGAAATTAGTGGTTGAAATATTGTATATATCTCCACCAATTCAGTGGCCAAGCATGTCTCCAGAGAAAAGCATTGAGATCCTAAGCAAATGATATTTTGCTTTTAAAGAAATATACATCCATTCCACAGAGGGCCCCAATTTCCAATGGCCTTAGGCCTGAAAGGGAGGTTTATGCGCCAAGCTCAAAAATGCAAAGATACAACAAAAATGCAGAAAGTCTGTGCAGTAGAACTCTGTGAAACAAACGAGCAGTCAGAAACTGGAAGCAGTTTTGTTATAGTTAAGAAGGTTCCAACATTTTTCAAATTCCCTCTCATTTTGAGGCTGACCACAGCTAAACTGAGTTTTAATCACAGCGTCTGGCTTGAATCATTCCTTACAAGTGTGGGATAATTATTAACAACAATACTTGGAGATGGCTCCTCCACAAGCATATGAAAATACTGTATGCTTAAGTTACAGGCTGGTTCGACACTGAACCCTCAGTTCCCCTTCCCCACCCTTCCACCAACCGACGCTCTCTCTGCAGAACCACAGGGACCTGATGGACTGATTTCATACCTATTCTGTCTACTTCATGGCATTTTATGGCCAATACCTCATCCATGACATCTGGGCATCAGCAACCGTGAGACATCAAGGTTGCTCGCAAGGTATTTTCAAGATTAAGAAAGTCGTTCTTGTTATTTAGCACAACAAGCAACATGTGAAAATTCACATTTTGGATAACACTGAATGCAAGCACGCAATGTGCTGTATACCACAGATCATTAAATAATTACTGGTGCCACAATTTCTCTTTTTCACATCTTCTGAAACATCTTCAATGACCTGCTTTCTATGGCCTCACATGGGACACCCTAAGATTTTATCCTTCCATAATACAACGCTCTGCTTAGCACAACCATACTGCCCACATCCATCACTTTGTTTAATGCATTTTTGTTGTAATACGATACAATGTTATGCATCCAGACTGTGCAGCTGTACAAAAACCATTCGAGCCGAGAAAGTGTGCATGCGTGTGTGGGTAGTGGGGTTGGGGGAGAGTGAACTCTACAAAATATTCAGGACATGGAATTTAATGGATATAAAGTCTGTCTCAGTCGGTATCGCGTCCCCTCTGGGGAAGTTGCGGTTTAGGGGGAAACGTCAAACACTCTCCCCTTACCGAGGCATTTCAGCAGCCCGCCAAGGAAGGGGGGTTCTGGCTGGGTTCTGGCTCTCTGCTGCAGCCCCCGAGCAGACGTGAGCGCGGGGGAAAGAATTCCCAAAATCTGGCACCTCGCACCAGGCCATCCGCCCGCCCTGAGACGCCAGGTGCCTGGGAGAGCTGAATGGCTAAAGCACCTGGAGCCCTTTTCATTGTCCCGGGCTGAAGTGTCACGGTCACAGCCGCCAAACAGAGGTGCAAACACACCCCTGGACAGACTCTCTTCATAAAGGATTCTTTCAAGAAATGTTATGTTACCAGGTCTGATTCCTTATAAAAAAAGGAGGTTTCAATTACTGCCCGAGTCCATGCTAGGGCCCAGATATGAACATATGGAAAGAATTTATTTATAGAGCTTGTCAAATGTGCTGGTGGTCTTTCCTTCAAAGGAGTTATGTAATATTCAACTGTGCGCACATTCTAGATTGCACTTATTCATCACTACCCTCATGCAAAGGACAGAAATGACATTATAATGAGAACAACAGTTCAATTGTCTTCAACCTACCACTACAGATAAGTGGATTTGATTTAATAACAAAGATGAATAAATATCAAGGCTGCAGTCTTTGTTCACTGCTCTTTGTCATGAGCGGTAAAATAGGTACTTCAAGAAACTTCTACCTGGACAGAGATTAGTGATCCGCCAAAAGGAGATCCTGTCATGAATATGATCGCTTGTCATTACATGGGCACTAGCAAGAGAAATCACCGTGCTCACCCATTTTAATTTGTTTGGTGTGTTGAAACCAGTGAAATATCGTCAATTGAGAAGAAATTGGTTCGCACTCAAAAAATGGCTACAAAGCTTCAAAAAAATGTCATTATTTATTTTTTTTATTAGTTTTGCATGATTCTGCATTGAAGAAAACTAATTAAAAAATAAATAATGACATTTTTTTGAAGCTTTGTAGCCATTTTTTGAGCGCGAACCAATTTCTTTTCAATTGACATGACATGGGCATTAAAAGAATAATTAGTGCTATTATCCCTACTCTGAAAAACCCAGAAACCGATGGCTACATTTTGACTTGCATAAAGCATACCTATCAAATTAAAAACTGGATCATTCTGTTGAAAAGGGCTTTGACAGAAACTGGATAAAGTCAATGTCAATTAAGCAAAAAGGCAACAGATGCAGGCACTGGCTCGAGGCCCTGTCACCCATAACACTTCAGTACACAGCCAACTTTTCCTGGCTCCTCTGCTATAGCCAGCTTGTCACTGCAAATTGTTAAATATGAAACAATAATAAAGGTACACTGGTCAAAAACATGTATTATATTACCTTGGATCTATTATATATCAAGAAACAAACATAAACAAATTCACAGCTAAAATAAATCCAATCTAATTTTGCACATTATATTTTAATGCATGCAGTTTTTTAATATCACAAAAGAACATTTTTTTCTGATAATTTCCCTTGTTCTATGATGTGTACATGGCCAAAAATGTTTAATCAGTCAGCTCTCTTCAATATTTCAGCATGACATTGTTAAGAAATTGTCTACAAAATAAATCTGCTACTTTCAAATTTAGATGGATTCTTTTGCAAAACTACAAATCCCCACTTGCATCGCCAGACCAAGACACTTCCTTTTCCCAGTCAGAGCCCTCACACAGCCAAACCCTTGGCCCCCTCTCAAAAGATGAAGCCTACCCAGGAAATATGAATTCCTCTTGGTTGAAATATCTGGAAATTTTGCGCCCCAGGGTTAGAAAATGTTATGTAAGACAGAAGGGGAAAGGAACTTTTTTCTGTCCAGTCAGCATTCATACTGAGCTTTAACAGGTTCCAACAAGAGCTCATTGACTGAGATGCTCATTAAAAAAAGAAAAACTCCTTAGAACTTCTTCGAGCAGATTCAACAGTAAAAATATAAAATGTTGCTTTGATACTGACTATTTATTAAGTCGGCCCACCCTGCTCCTCGGAGCCAAACAATCATGGGGAGGCATGAAACAGTAGCAAAAAGTACTTCAAAGGGGCAGTTCAAACAAAAATTAAATTAAGGTATGATTTCCACTTGCCCGGAGTAGTACCTGTCCATCCAGATAGTCAACTCGTCACATTACAGAGAAACTATCTGGATGGACAGGTACTACTCCGGGCAAGTGGAAAAATACATTAATTACATTTTTTGATGAACCGTCCCTTAAAGACAACCACAGCACCGAGCCAATGGGCATTTATAACGACACCTTTAGCAGACTTCAATGACCATGGTTCGATGACCATGGTTATTGAAGCATCATGGCTGTCTTACATTGTGTTAGCTTGAAAATGCAGGTTACTGAAGGTAGCACTGATAGTGGGGATGGACACAGGAAAGGCACAATTAAAATGCAAACACGAGCACTATCACTAATGGACGGCATGAGCTACCAATCTTGATGAAAAAGGCGCTTGTTACTTACTCACCTTGTATGATTTCACAGTACTTGGGATGCGTTTCTGAGCTGGACTTGGGGGATCGTTTCTGCCGAACGACCTTGTGCTCCACACCAGAGAAAGAGTCCTGACCGGCGTTTACAGGTTCGATAAACATGCTGTCATCTCCGATCTGCACCAGTCCTGTCTGAGCAGAGACACAAGACAACACATCGGCAACTACAAACAACCAACAAAAACTGGGTCTGCAATGCCTTTTCTAGGATATGACAGCAGCTGACCGGTTCATAAAGAGGGTTGGAAAATTTGGTCATGAGATAGTTGTCTAAAAAAAACACAATACCCTAACAATAATGGTTCCTTAAAGTCCGCAGTAAAAAATGCAAATAATAATTTACTGATTAGTAAATTTGCAGCAACTCAATTTCAGATGCAAAAGAACACATCCCCCCCCCAACTTCAGAAAAACATTAAATGGCCCTCCCAACATTATCATGTTGCATTGGATGGTAATGCTAGTGTCCCCCAAAACAATCCTATAGAAAATTTTGCGTTTGTTGTTCCCCCCCAAAAGTTGAAATGAGATCTACGTCCTCGAGAACAGGTATTCTTCATAATCTCATACAAGCAAGCCAAATTCCACTCACCCAGTTCTCTCAGGGGTGACATAAATATGTTGTGGCCTTGTTAATATCTCTTTAACATTGGAATCCTCACTGAAATTAAGTGAACCATTATTGGTTTCAAGGGCAGAAACAACTAAACCTGGGGAACAATTTGACTTCTGAGGAGCAATGCCCAACAGCCCCAAACGCAGGCAACAGAAGCAAGACTTGGACGGTGCCTTCAATCGATCGATAGACGCGGTCCTTCTCTCACCACGTTAGCTTCGCGAGCTTGCCAACTCGCAAAGCGAACGCTCCGAAGGAGACCGGCGAGGTACGCATTCATAAAACAGATGTAGGGAGGAGATGCGAGCCCTGTATTTACATTTCAGCGCTGAGCCCCAGGGCTGAGAGGGAGGAAACGGCAGGGCGTGCTGACAGAACTCACAGCCCCGCGCTGCAAAGTGATTTCTTTTATCCGAGCACGTAAAGAGACACACCGGCCCCGCTCTGCAGCGAGCGCTCGCCGTTACAGTCACAGCTGGTTTGTTTTACATACCGCACGCTGCCCCGTGTGATTATACTGTAAAGATCAGATTTTAACAGCGCACTAAAAGAACACTGATGTCAGTCGCTATTACAGCCAGGTTTAAACTGATAAGCAATGTTTTCCTCAACATCTACAGCATTCCAGTGTGAACTCACAGTGCTAATCATCTTCAGCTTGCACAGTACTACTAAAACTGCCATCTGTAAATAGCAAGAAAATATTTATCACTAAAAAAACCGGTGAGGATTGAATTGGAAGTAAGGTTGGTTTTACGATCAAGCAAAAACTAGCCTATATACAAGAACAGAAAGCCGGTATAATTTTGTCTTTTTCTTTCATGAAATCAACTTTATTGGAAGAACTCAACCATTGTTCACTTAGCTACTGAAATACAATACATTCGCACACACATGCACACACATGCATGCACGCACACACACAACACCAAGATGAAACACAGAGCCATCTCTGTAAAGAGGCTTAACAGAATACCATGTGGAATGCCTAGCCAAAACAGAATTCTGTCAGAAGTCGATTACTAGCCTACATGGCGCAGGTGCCCAGTTCAGAGTTAAGCTTTGAGCTCTAACATGCATACAACTTACATTTAATCCATAACATGTAAAAATCTATTTATACAGCTCGGCTGATAATTCTGCAAGTTATCGCAATGTGGTAATCAGAGGGTTCCACTGGATCTTAAACAGCCTTAGCTAAGCTACAGAGATTGGCTCGTATTTGTAAACACCACGACTCAACGTGTAGTGCTGCCGCCAATCAGCTGAGATCATCGATTTCCCCCAAATGCTCAGAGGGGGGCCAAACAGAGGCAGACGAGAGGAATATCAGAGGAGAAACTGGAGATATCAGGGAATGATGGAAGGCATAAACAGAAAAATCCTGAGATTCCCGCAGCGAGGACTGAGAAAAGGACTGCAAAGACCTTCCACTGTGCACCAGTGAGCTCGCATCAGATCCAGGTTCCATTCCATGTGCCCCTAATTCAGTTTTTTTGATGTATGTGTCCAAGAGAGATTTGAGGTAAAAAGACTCAGGTAAGCAAATACACAGTATATAAAGAAACACAGCTCCATTCTCCAGTGAAACAGCTTGCCTACTGAACAGACGTAGCCTACACGTTTCCATACAGGGGTAGCATATCCTGAAGACAGGCAAAAAAAAAACACCCAGAAAGACCGGTGGCCACGCTAAGTCAGTCACATCTGCCACTGAGTACAACTTTCCTCGATCATCCATATCCAGTCTTAAGCAGAGAAACACAGAAGGAATCTCAGAATCACTCTTCTATTCCGCATTCACTGTCCTGTCGCAGTTAGTGTCAAGAAAATGATGCAATCTGAATCTGTTGCCTACCCTCTGCTTAGCCTCTCCACTGACATTGATGAAATGAGACCGTTTACCTCCACTAGGCGGAGTTTCGCGGCTTTGTTTTAACTGAACCCCAGCCAAGAACAGCCGAGAGATTTAACAACACAAATGAAAATGTCTCCAAGTGCCACTGTATGACCTGCATGTCAATGCACAGGTTTTGTTGCCTTACGTTTGACCTGCAGACATTTTTTTCACCCTGACCAATGACCCGAGAGAATCTTCGATTTAACTGAACAGGAAAAGCAAATTGCACAGTCTCCTCCAATGGTAACAGCCTGCTCTGTAGTTCAGTGCAACACAACCAAGTCAAAATATGCAGAAAGAGAGGGCCTTCTTTATCAACATTTCAGCAAAAATCAGCTTATAAAGTCCTGCAAAAGGTGTCATAGACTTACCCAATTTGCCTCCATAAATGGCTAAAGGTTACAATTTCAGCCAATCATAACCACATGTTCTACAGAAAAATTATAACCTGCACAAACTTTGAAAACTGCAATTTTTTAATTTGAGAATCTACAGAAAATACACAAATTAATAAATCACTTAATGATCATTTATAAATAAATATAATCTCAAATTTTCTACTTTTTTCTGGATCAAAAGAAGTAATAAACTGCTTTAACAATATATAGCAATGAATGAAATGGGTGAATGGATCCAAAAACACCAGGCAAAGAGACAGAATGTTTAGGGGGTGGGGGTTAAAGTTACACCACATTCTAGCCAATCATCTGCTTGACTGCCAGCCACAATAGTGCTACTCATCCTTTTCAGCCAGTTGACTGACTGACTGTGGCTTACTGACTGCTGGGTAACCCCCCTTGTGAGTAATTTTAACGATAGGCAGCCCTAGCCATGTTCAGTGCAAGCCCCCTCCCACCAGCATACACAAGCACTGTTGGAAATGGAGAATGGAAACATTCAGCACTGTTAGAGATACCCACATATACAAGCTGGGCCTCAAGTCATACCAAAGAGTAACGGCACTGTAGAGCTTCCCTCTCACTGAGAGAGGTTGTTCTTCTCTAAGGCTTTCCGTGATAAAAGTTTGCCACAGGCAACGTGCAGTGTATGTGTGCCTGTGTGTGGCCCCGCATAACACAATTTTAGAAACCTTTGTCAAGGGAACATCATTCCTCAGTCTAGTCGACTGCATCTACCTACAAACTGCAAGACAAAATGCTGTTCGACAAGTTTGTAAATTAAACATTAAGTTAAATGAATAATGCTTTTATTTCCCACACCATTCAAATCCCCGTTTTTAAATGCAAAATGTATAATGTGAAAAGAAGTCAAAACAATTACCAGACCACCACAAGTGCTCAGTGATGCAAAAGAGTTGCTGTGGTTGAAAACCCGTCCGGCGTAAAAGCAGAGTTGGTTAACAGGAATATGCGTCAGCTGCGTGGTCCTTTTTCCGTCCTTCTCTTCGATGACAAAATCTTGAGAAAGAAATCCTGCGTCCCTTTCGAGTTGTAAATATAGTTCCTTGCCGAAGGCAGGCAACATGAGAAACAAGTTATCCTCATCTTTCTTGAAGTGGTGCCTTTCTGAATGCGTCAAGGAGCGCTGCCCCCGTCTGCGCCCGCTCCGTCTGAGTACTTGCAACAGGTGAACCGCATCATCCCCGGTTAACTCAAGGGGGACTACCAAATCCGTCTCACCTCCAGAATCCGCTATTAAAACAAAACATAAAAGCAGTTTTATGAGAGATTTTCATGCCTTCGTGTGTTTTTATCTTATTGGTGTCTCATTGGCCTATACCTGGTTTCGATAGCAGGTAGATGCCATCAAAACACTTATGAAGCCAGGCTAAAGTTAAAATATTGACAGGAGAATTTTTTCAAGTGGATCCATTCTATGACAGACTTTCGTCAATATGCTGACGAATGGAACGCTTACCCACACTCCCAATCTTGCAATCTTTCCCGGTAGATTGCAAAGAAGTTTATTCCCCGGGGATCATCTAGATTCGCACCTTACTATACCAAGCTACAAATCGAGCTACATTCATCAAAAGGTAGGATTTTACCGTTAAAATGCTACATCAAAAAATCATCAGGAATCGGTTTAACGTTAGTTTGCCAACTAGATACCAGATAGATTAACTGCCATGCAGTTTCAATCCACTGATGTGAAAGCTGGCCACTGTCATAAACTGAACTGCACAAAGCCAACGACTCCAAAGAAAACTACCCATCTAGATCACATAACTGATCACATAAAAACTTTCGAAATGAAGGTTATATCCAACTTGCAATAAGAAACCAATAAATTAGCAAACTACGTAACCTATTAAGATCACTGTGAGCTTAATAGTTATTTCATCAGGTATGAACTTGTGTTTTAAGTCACTACTGAGCAGGTCTATCTGTAGCTTCTTACCTGTTATCGCCTTCAGTCCGATGCTCAGAACAAGCGAAAATAGTAAAACATAGAGTGCATAGCTGTCATGCATGATAAAGACTGGTGTATGAACTTTTAGCAGCCTGTAGGATGAGAGAGCTTGCGGAGGAAACTCCGGCTGAAGCGAAGTTCTTCAAAGTTTATGAAATTACTCTCAACCGCAGGCAAACTGAAGTTGAAACAACAGACACGCCTCCTTTGGCTCACGGCAGCCTCCCCTCCAAGGGTATTGGGTTCGGCACGTTCAGAGAAGAGGATCCGTAAAATACGATTCGACCATGTTGCCATCACTCAATTTGGTGGGTTGTAACCGTACACGTGGTTTCGGTGTAGTACAAAGAACAAATGCTGGGTGGCGCGCACAGGTTTACAGTAGAATGTGTGTCACTTCTTTGAACATGTGATTTTCTCTAATAGCTGGCAAGCAACCACCGCTGAAGTGATTTATTTTTCTTCAGATTTTGGCGTTAAATCCTTCAAAGTCAATTGGCAATCTCTCGAAAGTTTAATGAGTGCATAGACGAATTATATTAATTTTGCAGTCGAAAATAAATGGACAATAAAGGTTATTCATATGTGGCTGATCAATATCTAATCTGAGAAAGAAAAAAATATTCGAATGGATACACGGCAGTCATTACTGATCAGTATCGGAATAGGCCTATCACTCTGACATACAACATTTCAAAGTAAAGAAAATCAATAGACACTTCAGGAGCATTCATATCTCTAGCTCTGGACATGACTGAATGCATACTGTAGTAACCTTTTTGGACCTCTGATGTAATATATATAATTTTTTTTATAGTGCATTTGTAGACCCATGGTATTTGTTTTATCTTACATTTCTTGAAATGCCACTGACAGTCATTTGGAAACTTGCAGTTTACCATCTCTAATTTACCCAGGGAAACAGTACATTTCTTGTATTTATTTTTAGTAAGCATTACATTAGAGAGCATGTCAGCCTTAATTCTGTGTGTGTGTGTGTGTGTGTGTGTGTGCGCGCGCGCGCACAAGCTAATGGTCAGCTGAAAGTAAGTTTTCATTGACTCTTAATTGCAAATTGGTAGTGTGCACTTACAATCAGCGGAGGACAATTTCACTTTGTATGGAGAGTTTGATTGCCTGCAGCATAATTAGTATCCTTGTTTTAATTAAGAATAAAATGTTCTTCCAAATCGAACCTTAGCTGTCTTTTATCCTGTCCCCTCTTCAAAATGTACAACAGAGCTGGTTTATATATTCTCTTGAGACAGGATGAAGAGCAAAAAATCAATCTCTCTCTCCTCCACAAACATAATCCTGCATCAAAAGTAGACAGCACCACAAGATGTGAATGAAGTCATTTACCATTTGTTTCTCAGTCAATACTCAGCTCCACCAAAACATAAATACCACTGCTTGTAGTCAATATCACTGCCAGTTTATTGGCTTTGCTGTACGGGCAGCTCTGGCCATTCCTTTTATAAACTAAATGAAACAGCAATGATACAAATCTCTTGGAGATTGTTTTTTAAAGAAATTATCATAAACTCTTTTTAATCTATTTTTCTTATTATTGGTTTATGCAAATTAATAATTAAGCAAATTATTTTTGTTATTCATAAAAAAAATTTCTGTCATAAATTAGTGAGAATTTTTTCCTCAGGTTCATTATTTAATGTCATGGGCAAAGTCCATTGGTAGATTAAACTGAGGGTCTATCTTGATTAAATTGGATTAGGGGAGTGCAGCCAGACAAAATATAATTAAGTAGGTATTTTGTTGTCTGTACCCAGAAATAAGGCATTCAAATACAAAATAATTTAGGGGTTTGTTTCATATTTCACTCTGTATGTATTAAATAACATATTTTAATCTTGAAAGGGGAAACGTCTTGAAATGCAGAATAAATACTGCAGAATAAATAATTGTAATACATTATAATAAATAAAAAGAACAGTCTTCAGAACAGCCAGATTATGGTGGATTGTAGCCAGCATGCAATGGGTTTATGATGTCTTAAGAAACAAAATAAAATAATTGGGAAGAAATGTAGACGTGAACTACAATGAACTGGATGTACACTGTGATATAAATTATGATGCTTAAAAACAGATTCTTCTGTTCTTATCTTTCATCTTTCTTATCATTCATCTTATCTTTATTCTTTGCCTCAAGAAAGCATCCATCCAGGGAAAATCGACAGATTAAGGTACGCATATATATATATATATATATATATATATATATATATATACACTGTAAGCAGTTGCAACATGGTGTCTTTTGAAGTCGCCTGCATCTGTACATGTGTCATCTTTTTGACTAACCCCTCCTACGGCTGGAGGAAATAAAGAATCTGCAGCATAAAGCATTTCATAAAATGCATAAAAATCATGTTTTATTAACATTGAGTAAATTGTTTCTCAGTAGTTATAAATCAGCTACATGTATTTCATTTTTAAGGTGAGCGAAGAAACTCAGTTTGCTGATATAGGGCTAAATCTCGAGATAATAATAACCAGATATGTGACCACCATATGGACCCATGTTCTGGTTCCACTATAAATGCCAGATAGCTAAATTCTGGTTTGATCTACTGCAAGAACCACCTCTACTATATACAATGCTGTGACAAAGTATTTGCTCTCTTCACAATCTCCTTTATTACTGCATATTTGTCACACTAAATGCTTTCAGATCTTTAGACAAAATGTAATATTAGACAAAGGGAAACTGAGTAAATGCCCATGTGAAAAAATATTTGCCCCCTTAGTTATTCAATCAACCAATTAACCAAATTTAATTGATAATTAGATTCAGCTGATTGAACACAGCCAGGCTTGATTACAGCCAGCCCTGTTGAATCTAAACCTCATTCATATCAAACCTTATCATCAGAGCAAAATAGTCACCACAAAGTTGCTATAAGTATGCTATAGGAGAGTAGCAAGGTGGAAGCCACTGCTATCCAAGAGAAACATCAATGCTTGTCTCAAATTTGCACAAAAAAAAAAAAAAAGTGCCTGAATGATCCCCAAGGAATAATGTTCTATGCACAAATGAGTCAAAAGTGGAACTTTTTGGATGACAGGGTCCCATTATGTCCGTTATAAAGAAAATACAGCATTTCATCATTAGAATATCATGCCAACAGTCAAACATGATGGTGGTAGAGTGATGGGGTGAGGATGCTTTACTGCCTTGGGACCTGGATGATTATTTATTGAAGGAACCATGAATTCTGCTCTGTACCAGAAGATTCTTAAGGAGAATGTCCGGTTATCTGTCTGTGAGCTGAAAATGAAGCATATGGGTTATGCAGCAAGACAATGATTCCAAACACAAAAGCAAGTCCGCATATGAATGGCTGAAAAGAAACAAAATGAAAGTTTTGGAGCAGCCTACTCAAAATCCTGAAACCTAATAGAAATGCTGTGGTAGAACCTCAAATGAGCAGTTCATCAACTTATAAATTTGTTTGAATTAAAGCAATTTTGCAAAGACAAGTGGGCTAAAATGTCTCCACCATGTGAAAGACTGATAACAAACTATAGGAAGCATTTGATTGCACTTATTGTAGCTAAAGATGGTGCAACCAGTTACAGTATTAAGTTTAAGGGGGCAATTATTTTTCACATGGGTGATATGAGAGTTTGATAACATTTTATGTTAAATAAATGAAATAATAATTTAATGGAAAAAAAATTGTGTTTACAGAGGTTCCCTTTGTCTAATACTACATTTTGTCAAAAGATACGAAATCATTGAATGTAACAAATATGCAATAAAAGAGGAAATGAAGGGGGCAAATACTTCTTCACGGTACTGTGGAAGTACAAATACTGAAATCTTGCATCTGCTTTTTTAGGATTAATACAGTACATATTGCTTGTAGCTTTGCTGTGTGTGAATATGTATTATTTGCAGAGGCAATTAACAGCCATGGCTTAGAGAAAAGACAACACTTTGCTATGAAAAGGGTTCCTGTGGTTTCCCCAAGGGTCATGTGACTGAACAGATTAAAGCATGTTAAATTCATTTTATGTCAGAACAAGCTCCCAGCGTGTGTGGGGTCTAACATGGTGGCCTGAGAGACATGTCCCAGGTGCAGGTGGCCCAGAGGAAATTAAGCTCTTTCTCCCAACATGTAAATCTCAGGATAAGCCTCAAAAAGGGCTCAGGCAAAACAGGTTCCTGTTCACACACAGAGGTCTATGGGACAGGCCAAGAAAGGGATTAAACCCATTCTCGCCACTATGATTTCTCATTCAGGGTGCCCTGTTACCTTGGCATGGATCCCTGGGGGACCCTCTCTTCCTCTTCAGGGCCTCAAAAATCAAGTTGCTGCCAGTTTTAACTCAGCCAATCAGGGAGCTTATTAGATTTTCCCATGACCAAATGGTGCATTTTGATTAGCTTTTAATCATTCCACTTAATTGCACATCACTCAATTGTACCTTTCCATAGAATGTGCCAAAAATGGTAATCCCTATTCAACAAAATGTCATTGGCAAAAACATTACCCTCATTAGATGTGTTGCTACCCCCTTGTCCAGCTGACTAAACTTTGGATTTCTCTCTGAGGATGAACAACAGCTGAAGTATGAACAAGTACTTCTCTTAGGCTATCCATCAATAGGCTTCTCTGTGGCCATTTCTATTTATCCAAAACCTTGGAATCATTTAAAAATTATTTTCTCCCTCTTATCGTCACAGAATTGACTTAGCCATTGTGCTTCTTGTGACACCACCCTGCCAATGATACCCATGCAAGGAGCACTGAAGTTGAAGAGTGAGCACTCCATCGTGCTTACCCACAAGCCTGAGACTATTTTACATCCTAAAGGCCATAAAGTACTATAGTATATCACTCACATTGACCTGGGAGAGATGAATCCTTCACTGTTCACAACTAGTATTCACCTAGCATGAAGCTAAGAGAAGCTGATCCAGTGGCAATTCTAACCAAGGCAGCCTTGTAACCAGGCTAGTTCTGTAAAAATCAATGACTGTCGCCCCCTAAGACTCAGACCTGGCCCTATAGGGTCAGCCGGTGCATGTCATGAGCAACCACTAGCCAATGAAGAGCAGAAGGTTTATATCACAGACTAAACAAAAAAGGCATTTAGTTTAGTTCATCTTCTTCTACCTAGCAAAGATAATAAATAGTACATTGAAAATATTGCATCATGTGAAACATCAAAATGAATACATAAAATATATGTCAAAAAGAACTCTAGGATACATCAAAATATATAGCAACTATGACAGGCAGCATCCACCCATTCATTTTGGAATATACATAATTTGTACAATTGCATATATGAACAAGCAGTAATAGCTTTTTTGCAATAGGTGGCTCATTTCTACATTATGATAAAATAAAATAAAAAATTCATCATATTTTAAATTCCAGATTTTATTTCATATTGTGATGTGATTCTGGTCCATGAGGCAAAGTTTGACCTTCAATCCAAGTAGATATTTCATACAGTAGTTATTGTGTCCCAGGTCTGTTATTCAGGTTGGTATGGAGCTGAGCCCTGTATTTAGAATACCTCCAGTAAGGAGCAGCCTCTTTATGGTTGCACACAATGTACTCAGCCCTCTGTGCAAATACTCCATAGGGGAATTTATTCTGGACATGCTTGCAACTTCCTCATAGTGTGAATTTCAATAATGCGTGGCTTTGGAGGACAAAGCTGTTTCCAAATGTGGCTACATCATCAGTGAAGTGATGGATGTTTTTTCAGCTGTTTTATGACTGTATTTTGACCATTTCTTTAGAATCATGTGAGGCGACTCACAAGCCTGGGGAAACGACAATGAAATGACAATGAGAGAATGTTGGTCATTTAAGGAAACACTGGGAACATGCAATGAATTATTTACCTCAGGCTGCAGCAGTATCTCAATCAGCACTGGGAGGATTGTGGTGAACTGCACCCTCTAGAGTTTGATAGATGCCTTACTTGTCTACCATTCTGATAAATACTGTAAGTAGCCAACTTTTAACTGTTACCATTAATAGTCTACGACAGGGGTCACCAATCTTATCCAGAAAGGGCTGATGTGGGTGCAGGCTCTGTTTTAGCCCAGCACTGCAACACCTGTTTCAACTAATTAGCTAATCTCAGTCATCAGTCAAAACCTTGATAAGTAGAATCTGGTGTGCTAGTGCTGGGACAAAAACCTGCACCTACAGCTGTCCTTTTTGGATAAGATTGCATGCCCTCTGAACTAAGAGAAAGGCTCATGTGATGAAGCTAAAAACAGTAAGCAAAATCATAAGCATAATTGTTAAACTTTCTGTCAGTTCCTGTTGTGTGCCTCTCACAAAGTCCATTCTCTGAGTGACTGGCATGATATACGTTCAGCAGCATTACCCTTCATTACCCTGCCTTACAACATTTACATTAAGCCCAGCCGTGATTTAAAGCAAACCCTTGACACACCCACAACTGATGACACAGATGTAGAAGGCCTTGTTCGAACAATTCAGAGGTCCAGGTCTAGCTCTCAAAAAGGGTGAACATTTAGGGTGAAAGTTTAATTCAGAATCAATCAGACACCTTTAACTAAGGCAATGCACAAATTCAGTGACATACAGTGTTATACATTTATACAGATGGGGACACAAACCTGTGAAAAAAATACTGGTTGTCAAGTACAGTACCATGGCTCCACCTGATTCAAACCTTAAGCATTCTGCTTATTTGTTAAGTCCTCTAACAACTACACTTTGAAGAACACAGAACCCTGAGATAGCATTAGGAAGGAGATGTCACTGGATTGCGTTCAAATATTTAAAGAGCTCCATTTTAATAGTCTTTTTTTTTTCTGTAAAATATTTTTTACAGCTGAGAACAGGAGATTTCCCTTGTCTGGTTCACTGAAAACTGAGCTTAACATTTATTACACCCTTTACATCATTGAAATATTATACTCCATAAAACAACCTGAAACAATATATTTAACAATTTAAGACTTTAATAAAAACTCAGATACACTAAAATTCAGATTACAATATTGTTTCAAGCTTCTTTGATTTTTTTCATAATTCCTCTTTAAAGCATAGACTGGCGTCCCTATGCTGCATTTAAAACTGGCCCATTTTCCTTCATAATCCACATAGCCGTGAGAATAATCACTCTTAGGGAAATAAAGTGACAGAATCAAATATTTAAAAACTAGCGGCATGGAATATTTGCTGATTAGATGTATAACCATCAGAATGACTTTTACATAGAGGTTTTCCTACAAGATTGAGAATTTGTCCAGTGTAGTGCCACAATGAAACCATAAAACAAACATGATTAGAATCTCATAGCGGTACAGTTTAGTCAAATGTCTTTGAATGAGTACTCATTGATAAAATGGCTATTCCACTCATAAATTCTAACTAATGCCACAATATGTGCATAGTTATTCCTAGTAAACTAGATGTGTGTCAATGTTCAAACTCCAATTTTTAAATTTCTCTAATGCAGTGACCTGGACTTCATCCATCTGTAATGTACTTTGCTATAAACTTGAAATCATGTTAATTTTACCCATTAAGAGACCTGAATAAACCTATTTGCCCAATTTGTGCATCATATTTTGACTTTGTGTATTCAAACCAGTGCTCAATAAAAATAAAATGTTTCATAAAATAGTACAATTCACCATAATAATCGCCTCTTGTCCTTTTTGCTCATTGACTATGTCATGTTGTCAACATCTCCCTTGTTCCCGAAAGCAATTTGCAGTTGAAATGAAAAGTACACATCACCTTCTTTCCGAAAAAGTTAAATTGTGTTGTCAGGCACGAGGGAAAAACATTATCAATATCCACACCACTTCATGAAAGAATTTTTCTTGAGCAAAAAAAAGAATGAAGCAGAGCTCAAACGATTTCCTCCTCAGTCACCAATATCCCCCTTCTCCCTGGCTTTGGGTACACACACCTACTGTACCACAGGGTCACGTACAAAAGTATCAGCCGTGGAAAGATGGATTGCATAATACTGTAATGTGTTTAACAGAGCGCTTGTGGGCCCGGAATGTTCCACAGAAAAACAAGCAAGGTCCATGACTTTGCATGTTGAAGACGTAATTCCTGGGGGAGTTGTTCTGTCCGTTCTTTCATAAAATTTAGGTTCTTCTTTTATTCTTTTTTTAAGCCCAGCTTGAGAACCCGCTGTAATATGTCCTCAGCCTGGGTCCATAAACATTCTGCTCCAGCCGGCAGAAGTTGATATAAAGCATGGCAACAGCCGGCGCAGCCGCAGAAACCTAGCCGTGATGGATGAAGCGCTGCAGTGATAACGATGGCTGAGATGCACCGTCTTTGTGGTTTCTCTTTGTATGTGTTTATTTTTTTGTGTGTGTTTTTCCCCAAAACTGAGGAGCAAATGGGATGTGATGAAGAGGAACAGCAGCCTGCGCTTTTGTTCTCTCTTACGGCTCTGTGGAAGACGGCTTTGTGTGGTGATCTGCCATCATCAGTGCTGTTCTTTAAAAAAGGCTGAATTGGGAAAGTATTGACTTCAGTGAGCCCAGTGAACTCCTTTAACATTGTGGTGCGCAATCGCTTGTTGCTCAAGTGAATGTGAATGTGCATGTATGTCTGTGTTTGTGTGTAGCACGCACATTGTTCCAAGCATTGATATCCTAATGAGGGAAGCACTTTTTGGCTAGGTCCAACAGTAATAAATCAAACATTTTTTGTTTGCATGTGCTGCTTTCTTGTTATTCTTTTTCCATCATAGATACTTCCTTTTGGGCAAATGCTGCTTGTGTTGTCCAGCGAGTTGTGCTGGCTCACTCTAGAGCCTTGGTCACTGGCAGGCTAAAGAGGGGACTCAGGGTCACCAGTGTCAGTGACGGGTGTCTGGTTCTCCTGCTCTTGAGCCATTTTTCAGTTTTGGATGCCCCCCATCCTCCTCAGTGGAGTTGCTCTCAGCTTCGTCTTCCTCGTTGTCACTTCTCTCATCACGGGTCAGCTACAGTCAGCCACAAGGAGCAGGGAAAATAGAGAACGGGGGACAAAGGTTAGAGTGGAGAAAATGAGCATTATTTTACTAAACTAATTAACTGTGTTTTGCCAATCCAGCTATGGTACAATCAGAACAGATGTTCAGCAGCTTTAATATACTGCAAAATGACTGCCTAATAAAGTAGAAAAAAAAGGTCATAAACAAAAACATTGTTTAGAATGTCTGTGAGAAGAACTTCCATCAAGCATCAGTTACAAGCTGTATT
Organism: Anguilla anguilla; assembly: GCF_013347855.1. NCBI lineage: Eukaryota > Metazoa > Chordata > Actinopteri > Anguilliformes > Anguillidae > Anguilla > Anguilla anguilla. The sequence continues at coordinate 48,132,542 of NC_049205.1, forward strand.
TTGGTCTCCTTCACAAATTCAGTCACAGAGCATTTTATAGCTGAGAGTGCTGCGGGCTCGGGCCACATGACGTATTCTGGGCCACACGCACGGGCCATTTCGGTGAATGGGTTCAGAACCCCCGATTCAGATAATGACAGGGAGCCTTGTAGGTGGGAACAACTAACAATCAGGAGGATGACAAAGTAATTGGAGCCCTGCTGTGGCATTCTGTACAGCTTTGAACCCTGCACGGTTTCAGAGCTGTGACAGTATCCCAGAATGAATGAATTCCTTTGGTGTGGCCTACTTTTCTCACTGTGTCCTGAGGTGAAAAGGCACTGAGCCCCTTCAGTGACACAGCATTCCATCACTGACACTCACAATAGGCTGCATGCCTCTCTCTGTGTTGGGCAAAAAGAAAAAAACTATACACTGACTTATGGGAAAGAACTGAAACACTTGTAGTGTTCAATCTCAGCCAAATTCTCACAAAACCAGCAAAAAAATTCCAACTACAGAGTGAGGCATTTTTCCCCCGTTGTATGCATGCCTATGTTTTGCACAAACCCAAATGAGTGGACTCTTGTATGAATTCAGAGATTAAGAAGGAGACGTTTCCTTGAAATGCAATGCTGCTAGCCTATCCCTCTTTAGAGAGCGAAAAGGGAGAGTTTGCGTCATATTTGGCCACATAGGCGCATTACTGTAGCTCCCCTGCAACATAACACGATGCACTGATTAATAAGACAATTGAGGACCTGATGTACTGTCAAGGGGCCTAAAAGCAAGATACTGGTGAGAAGAACAAAATGATAGTTAAAGATATTCCATGCCCGACTGTCCACAACCCCCTTACTGTTGAGAAATACCGTCAAACATAGCGACATAAAAATGACATAAGAAGCTAGAAATTATTTTCTATTTGCCATAAAGACAATGCCAAGACATCTCACATTTCACATCTTTTTCATTTTTTAAATGAGCTTTGTTCCTTTTTGGAACTGATCTTTATTTTCCCTCTTCAGCCAACTACACCAGGGTTACTGAAAGCATAGCTCTGCTGCACATGTAAGTCACCTGAACCAAGGGCTGTTTCTACCAGCAGTGACCCTTGAAATGTTCAGAACAGGAGAGCTTCAGCCTCCCAAATGCTACATTTCACATCAGAGACCACCAGCACACTGACTGTAATATACTCAGGAACCCAAAAGCATGGCCAGTCCCAAATAACAAGTGTTAAGACAAGTTTCAGAGCCTCCAGCATTTGCAGATTAACACACATCTGAAATTCACTCCAGTTCCTTGAAAATAACCCCAGTGTTGTACACAGCGCAAGTGTTCTTTCAGGAAATTTCAGTTTGGCATTATTCTAGGCAACCATGGACAGTGAATAATAATAAGCTGAGAAGCACTGTGAATGGAGGATGTATAAATAATTTACTTCCTGCCTTGCTTACCAGTATGTTTTTTCACATAGAAGAGCATTCTAGGAACTCACTTGTCAACATCTCTCAATTCAGTTTGCTTAAAACGAGTTGTGAATTCCACCTTGTCAGAGAAACACTGAGGTAATGGAACTAGTATTACATGACAGGACAGCTTTTCAGGTGCTTTGTTCACCTCACCTTAAATAGAATCCCCCTTCCTATCACATACATGGCAAGGTGACCTTGAGAAGCATTGATAAGAGACACACCTCAGGATGCAGGAAACATGTATCTTTAGGGTATGTTGTTTGGCTAAGAAGTCACTTACATCAATGATTCCCAAACATTCCAACCCAGTAACAACTTTTCTGTGAACCACTTCTCCATCTTGATTCACTCTCCATCTTGCATAAAACTTTACAGGATATTTACAGTATGTTGTCATTCTGATGGAAATGGCTTAATTTATTCATGACAAATGTGCACACATGTGTGATGCACTTGATGCAGGTACTCTAAACTTGCTGCATAGCAGATAATACTGGTGCACTCATTCAGTGCACTATTATATTATATTTCCTCATTAAACCAGGAATATGAAAATTATATGTTTGGCTAAGTGTACCCTTTAAAATATGGAATTCAAATATTATCAACATGTCAACAGGTCAGATTCAAGTTGAACACAAGCTGGAAGATTAAAAAACAGGACAGAATTAAGTCTTTATAATAAATTATAATATGTAAAGTGATACTTACATTACCAAAGAGGAACTTCTTCAACATTCTTAGTATCAAGCATGCCCAGAATATATGCAAGAGCTGCAGGAGAAGCAGCATTACATTGAAGAAGTAATATCCAAAGAAAGGGGGGTAGCTGACAACCGGGTAGACCCATGTACAGTGGATGAGCCTGAAACAGCACAAGTTCACAGAGACTTAACAGCATCTCACAGTAGTAAGCATGTGTCTGAACACCATCCTCAAATAACAACTATCAAAGGACCTAATACCACATTTTATAATCCTTTTTGATCTCATTTTTAAATCCTTTGAAATGGTTTTGGACTGGTCCGCAGTTGCCAGAATGGTTTGGAACATGGTCGAGATAAGAGAAATATTCATTTTACTTCCCTCATTTCCTGTACTGTGCACATACCCCGTGTAAAGCAAATGATAAAGATCATGGCTCTATTTTCCGGCTGGCGCATGGCGTGTTGCAAGCTGTCGCGCTGGCAAAATGGTATTTTTGTCAAGGACTTTGATCTGATGGACTAAAAGGCTGTGTACCTGCGATAAAGCCCTTGCTATGTGCTGCTAACAAGAAGAAAAGTGACTCCAGTGAGCCAAGCACCATTGACTCTGAACCACAAAGTTTGGGAAAAGGCAGATCCACATACTTTTAGACCAGCAGATCATAGTTGCCATTTCACTGTAGTAGGAACTGGTTTCTCTCTGGCACTGAATCCTTCCTGTAGTTGTGGTGCAATTTTACAATGGTTTATTGGGCTAGACACTACAGGATATTTGTCTACTGCCTCTTGATCTTCCTGGTCTTCGGCTGTTAACATTACTGCCTATCGGCTAGACCCTTTTGAGTGTGTACTGAACCCTGCATCTTAAGCTTTTTTGCCATTTCTCCTGGGGAATATCCTTGCCACAAAATGTTTAATTGGCCCTGCACATCTAAGCCAAACACCATCTTCTCTGCCATATTTCTTGCAGCTTTAGTGCCTATTTTACTTACACTACAGGCTAATGGTATTGAGCTACCTGTGGTTTGAAAAAAACATACGGTAAACAAGAAATGGTTACATTTCTTTAGGACAATTAGTCAACAAATTGACTAATTGCAATACATGATTGAATGCTTGATAAGTCAAAATGTTTGAGTATAATATTAATGGATAATGTCACTAGATGAAATCATTTGTTAGAGGTTGTCTATTTGGTCATTTAAATATACAAATAAGCTTGTTTCTGTATTGGCTATTTCAGTGTATGTTGGACTTTGTTTCATCACTATACTGTCATTAATCCATTAATATCCTATCACACAAAAAACACATTGTTGGATTTACTTTTTAAAAATTATGGACAGCAGTTGCACACAATATTTGTAGGTATAGACCGATGTGAACAGATTAAGCGTGTGGTACAAGTTTAGTTTGCGATTTTAGGCATTACCTTGTGAAACAAATGTCTTATTAGAGTGCGCTTTGTGCCCCCGCTCTTAAAGGGAATGAAAAGAGGCCATTTGATTGGCTATGAGTGAATTCTCATATGCAATGCACCCATTGATAATATATTCATCAAAATCAAGCCCATTTTCAATCTGTGCCACGTGCTTTGATCTGTGTGCTCTTCGCCTCTAGTCAGGAAAATAGCAACAGTGAATAGCCGCACCCAATGCACCCAAACACCGCACCACTGACTGCGCCTGTGAGCCATGCCACATTGATTCCGAAAAATAGGGCCCAAAAATGGCAAACCCTAACAGGTTAAATGACAAGCAAGAGAACACTTATCAATTCAGGCACATTATCGGACTTTAACCATACATTATTCCATATTTATAATATGTATAATGTTTAACAGAGATTTGGAACACAAGAGTACTTTATTTGAATCTTATATGCTTAACCTAAAAGGCCTAGCAAAAACTGATAACTCTTTCTAACTTATAGTTCTAAAACACACGTGTACTCGCACAGGCATCGCGTGAATTGTCTTACCAAAAAGGAAAGATTATCAGCCTAGTAACCATGAACACAACAGCAAATAGAATGAAGATGATGTTGCAAGTCTTCTCCCATTTGGCATAGTTAAATAATTTTGCAGACTGAAGAAAAAAAAGAGATGGGAAGATTAATGTCATGATACCATTGATGACAAAACAGAAAATAGATAAATGAATATATGCACACACACAAATTACAATACATTATTACCAACACTATTGTGTAATTGCTGTGGCAATCCCAGTCATTTTCACTCCACCAGTAGCCTTATCATTGTCTACACCAGTTCATTAGCATATACTATATTTTATGAACAACAGGGATGAAAGTAACACATTACAGGTTATTGGCCACATATTGAATGCTTCTATTTAAACATACCTACTTGTAGAATAACCAAGAATGGATCAAACTTCCTTGCGTGGGATGCATGCAATTTCTGACCCTGTAGCACGGTTTAGGGCAAATAATACCTTGGCACCAGCTAAATGGGATCCTAGTAAAATCAAATCAAATCAAATTAATGTTGAATAGGATCTACCTCAAGCAAAACATCTGAGGCATCATGAATGATCATAACCAGGGTTCCAATACGGATGTAGTTGGCACACCATGAAAAGGCAAGAAGAATCAAGGTTGCAAAATGGTGGATGATTTGTTCTTTAAAGTCCTGGAAGGAAAGTAAAACAAAGACAAGCATTTAATGGACAGAATGCTGATATTTGGGTATATTAGAATACAATTTCCTCTGTTTGTCAACATCAAACATTCTCAAGACTGATATTCAAAAACAAACAGATATTGCTAAATACCCTGAATAATATGAATACTTCATTATATTGCAATAAAGAGTATATGGGAAGATTTTCTGAAAGGTTTTGTGTAGTTGTGAGAAGCACCCAGAGCCTTATTTTTTTCTGTTAAAGACAGCCAATACTTCAGTGAGAAATTTTATAATAATGGATGAACAAGGTAATTTGCCATACCATAACATAAAACAACAACACAAAATTTACTTTTTCAATTATATATTGATGCTTACCTTTCTTTTGATGTCAAATGCGACACTGAAAAGTAGTGACCAATAGAAACTCATCTCCACAATGTAATACCAATATTGTGAGTGGAGCATTGACTGCAGAAAAAAGTAAACAGAGTCAAAACCTGCTATCATCATAATTTCAGATTATGAACAAAGGACATGCTGTTATAGCACCAATATATGAGTGCAAACTGCCATCTTAATTCATTAGGTGTTTTTGTTTAAAACATTAAAAGGCATTGTTTCTTTGCAGCTAAAAGTATCACATCATCCGAGAACAACAATTCCTAACTTGACATCACTCAACTTTTGATTGGGGCCTGGCATTGCATAAGGAAAAAAAATGGGATATATTCCAGAACTTAATTTCTCTTCTTGCAAAAAAGATTTTTTGGACTTGAAGATTGTTTATTTTGGAACTGAAGTGGGGGTTATGGCCAGCTTTATATATGGAGTTGGCGTTGTAAATTGCTGTATTGCCTGAAACCCTTATCAAAGTAGAGGCCATTAAATTAGTTATGTGATATATTAATCATAACATCAGTTTTAACATTCACCATAAAACAAAAATATGAACTTGTGTACAGGAACTAAAATCTTTAAGCTCTTAAGCTTTTAAATTTAAGAAGAAAGGCAGCCTAAGGGCACTTTGTGTTTTAGGGATTAAAACAGCTCACATAAATAAATGGTATTCACACCTGTTTTGGAAAGCCAGTCCAAACTTCACGAGTATCGTAAAGCCAAGGTTTCTAGAGAACAAAGACAACGTAGAAACAAACCGCAAGCCATTCATAAGAGAGCCATAAAAACATTGAACAACACAAAAGCGGTTTTCAGTGACAGCATACAATTTAGATCATACAACTGATTAAATCATTTTCTCTGAGCTCCATCCCATTGGCGCTGATAACACAGCTGGACCAGTCTATCGTCCCATTCAGAGGGGAAATGTTCGGCTTGCAGAGGCCACAGCTGTGTCAACTAAAATCCAATTAGAAGAAATAAGCACAAATCCTTCACTAGACAGGGCCACTCAGGACAAAGATGGCTACTTAGCAAGCAGAGAGATACGCCCATCAGGATTACAGGCTCACTCTCACTATAGATTTAGATTTGACACAAATGGCCTGTCCAGATCCTGCCATGTCCCAGTGCAGGGCAGACAGCTAAGGGCTAATTCAGGGCATCTGACTCATAGCCCAGTACTGTTACCACTGAAGACATGCAAATAAGTGCAAATAAAATACATGATAAAATTAAAACATAATGCCTGTTGAAATGTATGCTTTTAAAATAAGGTAAAGCAAACCTTATATTGGCCTAATGTTTAATTTGAGTTCTGCATTGCACAACATCATCAATATCTCTCACAACATCATCAATATCACATGTCTCTACATGTGGGCTGGACCTTGTGCCCCTGAGAGCACCTCACTGGGCCTTTTAGCAGTGCACTGACAGACTATGCCCTTTGGACAATTCCTCAGCTCCTATTGTCCTCTTGTCCCTAGGTAATTGGGGAGGGGGGCTGATATGTGCATTTATATTGCAGTGATTCAGTTGTTTTTGTGTGAATCATGCAGCAATGCTAACCACTGCTAACTGTGGACACCTTGGAGCAGATGTCAGAAATTATATCAGAGGCTCAATACTTAACTCCAGTGTTACCTGTACAGGAGCAAGAAACATACAATATCTTATTGGAAAAAATATCCAAAAGGAAAGCATACAGTCAGACGTACCAAGGGAAAACAAAGTGAACACCCTTACCCTTATCAGATTTATAGATCCTTGGTATGTACAACCATATGCTTTCCCTGGACTTTCTTTTCTCAAAGGCCATCCATTGGCAGCATTCAAGTCATAGTGAAGGTAAAGAGCTGAAATGCTGTAACTGACATTGATGCCCTAAAGCACAGAGCTACACTGTGGCCATCTGTCTGGTCACCCTGAAAGCCTGATGTGTTTCAGTCATACACTGTTCACCCTGCTCTCAGTCAGGGACATAAATCAAAACTCAAAGTCTTTAAACGCTGTCTTCTCTGGTGACACACTAATGGGTGTAAAGGTGGGGTGTTATGAATATAGAAGTGGACCATCCATCACTGAGGTTTTCACACTGTCACATTCAGGTGCTCGGAACGGTGGGAGTCCGGCTGGTCAGAGATGGAGCAATGATTAATGGATGCCAGTTCAATGGCAAAACCTCTACTTCCTCACACTTTGGAAAAATAAGTGCTTAGCTTGGTTTTCCAGGAAGCAAAATGTGAGAGGCTAGGTCTGATTCAATCTTAATTAAAAATCTTCTGAAGATAAATATTAATGTAAAAGATGAAATCTACCAAACTGCTAGCAATTAGCCCATAACATGCAAAAAGGAATTGTTAAAAAGTCTGTCCAAACCAACAGTTCATATTACTTTCCTAAACATTAAAAGATGTTTAAGAAATGAATACAAACTGTTTTCTATCCGGAAAGGTTGGCCAACAGAGGCATTCTGCGTACATCTAGAACAATAAATCTTGAAAAACATCACAGCAAGTCTTAAACATCAAAGCATACTCACATCATAAAGAGCTATTAATCCTCCAATGAATGCTGACAGATAAAAGACAAATCTCCAACTGCAAAAAACAAGGGAGCTGAATTGTCACATTGCTTTATGGTTCCAACAGAGCTTACACGTAAAATAATTTTTTAAATGAAAGCAATAAATGTAGAGACAGGCATATTCTCAACCTCTAATAGGTTTGTGTTCTTAATGGAACTGTGCGTAAGGACAGTACTGAAGACATCACCATACCAGGCCTCTCTGAACTTCTTTTGTAAGCCAGGTCTGTCTTGGTTGCGTCGCCTCCGAAACCAGCGTTCCACCTGCCTCCTTGTCCAGCTGCATTTCTTTGACAGCCCATCTATATCTGACTGTAAAGGAAATATCAGTATCATAGAATGAAATATTTGTCTACTTGGATACCTGATCCAAAACATGTACATGCAGTCAGTCTGCTTTCCACACTTACATAAGTTACAGTGCAGGGCTGGAAAAACAGCACCATTTTTCACTTATTTAAAAATAAATAATAAAAATAATATTTATGGTTGTCAAACCATATTTTTAATCCACAATACTGAAAAACAATCAAAGGAAAATATTTTTCTTTCCTCATGAATAGATATCTCAGTAGATATCAGAAGTATAACTACATATTTGGGGGTCAGAGCCCATAGGACTGGAACTCTTGTTTTTGTGCTGGTTTATATTGTTTTTTATCTTCAGATTCTTTCCCCAACTTTTTGCAAATTCCTGTGAGTAAATGCTAGAGACATGAAATTTTCATCAATAACAGATATCATGTGCAAACTCGGACACAAAGAATATTTTTCCAGTTGGCCAGATGGTCGCTATAATTATAATTAAAGATCCAATTTTTCTCATTTAAAAGGCTGTATCTCTTACATCATAACTTCGATTTGGTACACAGATTCTGGCATGCATATTCTACAACTATGCCAATTGGACTACCAAGCTCCACCTACAACATTTTCCCATTTCACCATTTTGATTTTTTTTTTAAACACTTGTTTCCTTAGTGAGTAGTTCAATCAATTTCCAACTGCAGCCAGAAGAAGGTATGGACCATTTTGACAATATTAGCCAATGAAGTTGAAAAGAGGCATGGCCTAAAAGAGAAATGTCTGTAGCTCTATGAAAATATTCTGAATTGTTATGAAACTTAGTACAGATGCTAATGGCAGTTAAACAAGCATTTCTGCAATTCTGACCTACACCCACATGGGGCACTACAAATGTAAAATTGTATTTCTCATAATTGAATGGACCATATGTCATGGGCATTGAAGACCCCATGACACTTGTCGCAAAGAGTAGGGTCCAGTGTCCTGGCTAAATTCCCAACCTGGCTCTCTCGAGCTTGCCACCTAATCATCCCCTGATTTAATTGGCTAAAAATTTTCCTCTCCCTCTCCACCTTAGCTAATGTGTGGTGAGCAGTCTGGTGTAAAATGGCTGCTGTGCATTACCCAGGTGGGTGCTACACATTGGTTGTGAGTGAGGTGAGTTCCCACTCATCACTGTAAAGCACATTGAGTATTTGGAAAAGTGCTATATAAATGCAATGATTCATTCATTCATTCATGAAATTGTTTACACATGCTATGGGGTATGCTATTTGGTATTATTCAAAAGACCAAACTGGTCAAAGTCACTTCCGGTGGGTGTGGCCTGTGACATTTTAGCTAATGTGATTGGACAATTTTTACAAAATTTGCCAAGCTCTGCAGACATCCTAATTGGAACATTCATAGCAGGTTTTGTACAAATCCATTGATGAAAGGCTAAATGGAGCCGATTTAAGTGTTTTGCTAATGTCAGTTTTTCTGAATGTTCAGCTCCATATGTTTACTTAACCTTTATTTAAAAAGTTTGAACATAGTTTCACTCATTACAATAGTTCTGTTTTCTTTCATTTATTCATATTGCACCATCGCCCCATACTGCTTGCACCCCATTAATTACCGCTTGTGGCTATATTTTGGATTTGTTTGTCTTTTCAAAAGGTCCATGTTGATAGAGAGTTCCAAGCTACTGAGTTTCCATTCCATTAAATGAGAGGTATCAGTGGTGTCTCATGGTGATAAAAAAGAGATGCCTTTATTAACCTATCAAAGGAACCCCAGACTGATTAATGATGATATTCATAGCAGGGTGCAATCACAGAGTCACTGTGCCTTAGCCTGCGCACATAATGCAAAGAAATGCTAATGAGTGGTGGTTCCAAAATACAGAGATCTGTGCTGAGATAAAACAGCCCCGTCGGTATCCTTCCGAACTAAATAGGGATTTAAGGAGCATATCGTTAGCCCCAAGCACAGCTTTAGTATGCCGCAATGCTGTCATCAATGCTTTAGCTTGAGTCTGAGATACAAAATTTTGATCCAGAAGATCGCAGTGAGTACATTTGCACCCATCGCTACTTTTAACACTGGCAGTTGCAGCATGATGCACCTTGGAGAAGGCTGTACCTGAGTAGGGTTTCGCAAGTGATTGCGGAAATATCTCTCTAAAACAGGATTGTGCGCAGCTCTCTGCTGGACTTTGTCCTTAATTCCACAGTAGGCTGCGAGAGGTGTGGCTAAGAGCCTGGAAGAAGCAGAAACACAAACCTGAAATCACACAAAACTCAGGAAAGTAATTTTATATTCCTGCTTGGCACAATACCAGTTTCATGGTTTTTTTTACAGATTAAATTTGTGTTGTACAAGGAAGTGAACAGAGAACAAGGAATCACAACGGCTATCTTTTCTGATAGGCATCACGTTTGACTACATTGGTGACTCTTTAATGAATCTTTAATACATCCATTTTGATCATGCTGAAGCACTTACCTAGGAAAACAGAGATCTCAGGACCAACAATAAAGATCAGCTAATAGATGTTCATATGTATGGATTCAAATAGGATACACATTATTCATTAGGCAATTACCGTCATTACCAGCTTCATAAAACTCATTAAAAGGGTTGAGGGCATAAATTATCAACAAGGTAGTCAGTTAAAGTAAAGTACTCCTTAATTTATATGCGAATGAGGGCTTGATCTGTCAAAACACAGCTGACCTAATAATGAGTTACTAGGGTATATTAAAGTTAGTGTCATGTGTGCTAAATTTATGTGTGGATGTTACTTTACAATTCATGTTATAAAATGCCTTTTCAAGCAATATTCTATTCTAACAATTTACGGAACTTACCTTTCAAACAGGTATCTCATAATGAGGAATACCATGGAGTACAGACTAGTGACATATAGATCAGAAACTTTGGCATAGACACGGCCCTCTTTATCCTCCAGGTCAGACCATGTCAGATTCACAGGGAGCCAAATACGGTCCCACCAGAACCACTCACGGATCATCTGAAACATCCTAATACAACTGGAATGGAAACAGAAAATGTTATCATTACAACAAACAATACACTTCTCAAACACCCTTCCTGAGGGTGACATATTAGACATGGATAATTAAGTTAGCAATTCAGGTTAATTGACTTGCTCAAGGGTAAAAGCATAGCCTCAACCAGATTTCAAGCTTGCAACCTGCTGCGTACAGGTCTGGTTGCCACACCTTTAAGCCACACTGCCATTCATCAGCAACAGATCAATGAAAATGTTTCCAGTCCATAGTGTTTCCATTGTTACCTTTAGCATTCACAACAAGAAAAAATTGGAATGGGAAAGTAAATACAAGCTCAACTACATTTCTAAAAATAAAATAAAAAAACTACAAGCCTCTGAAAATTGCACTTCACTATGGGCACAAATGTGGATACTAAATCCTTGTAAAAAAATAAAATAAAATAAATAAATAGCATTCAGCATTATACATGATAATTCCTTTAAATTAAAGAACCTTCATTTATTAAGGCGCACAGCACTGCATGCACAGTAATGCTACAGAAGGTGCATATTGGTGGACGTCATTTTCAATACAAATATTTGAACTGCACTTAATAAAAAACCTCACCCTTTTCACAAGATCCCCTTTGCCTTTTTTCAGAATGTCAGTTAAGACAAAAGGACTTGGCCGTTCTGAATCCTATTGTCCAATAAAAGCCAAGCCTAGAGCCTAGCAACAGACACCTGAATAGGAACTGGATAACAAACTGTTAGTAGCTTTTTTTTCCCCCCGAGCAAGGAGAACATTTTCACTCTGGCTGAAAGACAACCTTTAAAGACTGGTTTGTCAGTAGCTGATGATGGCAAAACACAACTGCTGAAACAGACAACAACACAAATGTGGGATCACTTCCCCCTGACCCGTATAGACAGATCCCAAGCAAGTGTTAACATAAAACACTGCTGAAACCTCCAACCCCTGGGTCACACAGGAGAGTTAATCCCTTCAACATGGCAACGGAATGAATATTCTGAAAATCACACTTTTAAGTATCAGCCACAATAAAACCTGAGTACAAATGTCTTTGTTGATAAAAACCACAGTACTTCAGATAAAAAGATATACGAATACCATGGAAACTGCTCTGAAAGTTCTCCTGTAAGTCATCCGGTGGGCCAAGGTTCAATTCTCTACCTTGTTTGGCGTGAGAGGAGGAGGCAGTTAGAAATATTCAAAGCCTGATATGAGAACCAACAAGGCCAAAAGACACAGTGTGGTGCTTTTTATTACAGCTGGGCATGCAACCTTATTCAGGGCAAATTACATGATTTCAATTTTAAAATCATCCTGTATGGGACGACATTCACAGAATACTTTATTGTTAAGCTCCCTGGGCAAGGACATAGCTGTTAAGTCCAACGTGGGAACTGAACCTGCTATCTCCATGTTATAAACCGAGTTCCTTAGCCACTGAACTACAGCAATAACAGCGAGTCTACATTCAATGACCACCAACAGTGAAGCATGATAAGATGCCAGTTCAAAACTAGGACTTCACAACCGATGACAGTGAGAAAATTTGAGTCCACATAGCCATATAAAACTTAAAAAGCAACTCTTCATCCCTAACAATGTTCCAACCTTCTCATCACTACTCCATTGAGAGGAAAGTATCTAATCATGACCAGACAAATGCTCTTAAACAGTTTATTCATACAATTGTGCTGTAAAAATAGAAACAGCAGGTTAATGATTTCACGGATGAATAAATAACATTTTTTGAACTTCATAAATGCATCCTGGATTAAAATGAATAAAATGTAGATTGCACACTTCATGTGTTCAAATGAATTAGTAAAACTATAAATGAGCAGCTAGTTCCACGCTGACGGCCACATGGATGACATCTTTGCTGATCAGTGCAGCCAGAGATCAAGGAAAAAACTAAAAAAGAACTGCAAAACTCAGCACATTTCCAGCTGTTGCATGTTTGCCAGCACACTGCATCAGAACATCCAGCAGTGATAATAAAATGAAAAATAATCCCACAATAGAAACCATTTACACATTCAAATCACAATGGGAGCCTTTGAAGGGGGGGGGAGGGTATATCACTCTAAAGATTGTTTATAGCACTTCTGTTGTGGGCATGCACAATTTCTCAGGAGTTTTGTTTTTAAAGCTGAAAGAAATTAACCTAGACTCGCTCTTTATGTCCATACCCCAGAGTACAGGCAGTCCCCTCATCACCCCACCACTTCAGCCAGAGCGCAATGCATTATCAAACCTGCTACATATTTACTGGGTGGAACATCCTCTGGGAATTGCATATTTTTGCCTCCTCATGATTCACCTTCCCCACCCACCATGGGGATTCATCAACATTTGTCCTTAACTTTGACCTACAATAAAAATGTCCCTTTTTCTTAACCAAATCAGTCTGGGGAGTTAGGGTTAGCATTTTAGCTGAGCTTGCAAAACTGTGTTTGTGGAGATCATAGAAATCATAAACAAGGCTTCTATGAAGTGCTAAGCAAAAACTCACAGGCAGATCTGCCACAGACTAAAAATATGACTCTCAAACTGTCAACTATTCATAAAAAGGTATTTATGAATGTTTGCTTGAACAATGCTAAAAACATAGAAATTTCAGAAATCATAATTAGAAATCATGTCTTCTAGTATTAGAATGCTTTTAGCCTCGATTTTCAGCTTGCATCAGTAAATTTCACAAAAGGGCCAGTGTTTACATTGTAGGTATTGTGCAGAACATTCGTATCCATGAGGATCTGGCTCTCAATCACAAGCATTCTTCAAAGGCTTGTAAACAAAAGCTGTTAGAGCAGTTAGCAATTAAAGCCTGATTAGCTCTTATTTAGATTTTTATAGAACATTGAAATGGTGTTTGAAAAAGACATTCAACCTTTGTGGCCAGCAAGTTAATTAAACTTTCATAAGTACCTGGCTCATGAAAAGCAACTATTTTAGTGCTATTTTCCAATGCAGAACACTGCATAAGAAAACAGAAAAGCAGAACACTGAATGTAGGCCAGCAGAATCGGTAAAATCACCGGTTTCCATCAAATTTCCAAACTTTTTTCTCTTTACAGAAACATGGGCAGCACTACTCACGTCAAAGAGCTCACTCAGAATAACATCCAAACAACAGTGGACTCACCTTTCTCTTCCTTAAAAAGGTAATTTTATTCCTCTAAAAAGCATTAAAACTTGCTGAAAATGCATGAGAATTTTCACCCACAGGGAAAAGATTTTGAAATGCCGGTGGTGACGAGGAGTACGTTTCCTTGTCCTTTGACTGAATCCGAGACAGGCGACACCATGGGAAAGCAGGTCAGATGAAAAGAGGACTTTCAAACCGGTACACGACTACCCTCATTTCTGTTCAAAGGAAACTGCTATCAGCCAAACCGCTCCCTCCTCAAATGCCCTACCCAGGAGGGCCAAAAAAAACTGGTTTACCTCAACACCTTCACCTGCGGGGAGAAAAGCCAAGGGGATGAGCTTTTTAAGTCTGGAGCAGCCGTTTTCCTAAATGCTCTGTAAAGCACTAGAACTGGACAGCGTGACAGGCACACTCACCCCAGCAGGCACTCTTTGTTTGAAATTCTTTAGGGTCACACCCAGCTAGGTTGCAATCTAAAAAAAAAAAATTCTTGCTAGCAGTTAGAAGCTGAGTAATGCCACATAATGCCTCACCTGTAAGGAAACATGCCTGTGGGAGTACACCCAGTCCGCTTTGTATTGAGTTTGCATTGTACTACTGACAGAAAAAGGTAATTAGCGGTAATCATAGAGGGACTCGAATGGTAGCTACTTCAACGTGATACCAAGGAGATAACCTAAAGAAGACAACACAACATCAGAATAAAGCATATCCCAACAGTAGACAGAAATTATGACAGCTCAAACAATTTGTATTGTTCTTGCTTGTCTTCGTTTTCTTTAAGTAGTCCCAGAATTGCTCAATTATTACAATAAAACAATTACATTAATTTAGCGTTGTCAGGCCTGTGTAAAAAGCAAGCATGTATTTCTCTTGGAAGAGAAAGGCAATTTACCAATGGTTAACTTCTAAATCTATGGTGGGAGGATGGAACTTGTACCTCAGCCAAAACAGCTCAAATGATTCATGCTGATCCCCTTGCTGAGGGAAAAGGCATCCTGGTGCACAGCGATGTCCCCGGATCGCAAACCAGCCAGTGGCTTGTCACACAGAAAAAAAGATAAACGGCATAACCCATGTGATAAATGTTGCACACGCATCATTTTACAAAAATGGTTTATTGGAAAGTTTGTGGGACAAACATTAGACCCTTATGCATAACAGATTTATTTCTGTGAAAACTAACTGCATAAATAAATTGACCTGGACTGCATTGAAACACTGTAGATCCATAAGCAATTCAAGGTCAGTGGGGAAATGTTGTATACCATTTGATAACCTCAAGTCTGATACTCTGACTCTGTTCCAGTCCTGGTGGACTGACTCTTTCTGTTTCTAAGACACTCACAAATTTGGAGGACAGGACACTGAATTGGATCAACTAAGGCACTTATCAATGAAATCAGGTGGTTAGGTGTGAGGCTATAAGAGAAGCCTCTAGAGCCAGGGCAGAGCACTCCTGATCTAAGGGAGAAATTCCCGGTGGGCCAAAAGTTACATTTGATACGGTATCAGATTTTCTTACGACTGTATACACATAACAGACCAGAACTGCATGACCACCTCCTCCATCCCTAGGCATCTCAGCACATGACACAGATTAAAGCCCTTTTCTATAGTTCCAATGGGCGAGCAGATCCTGGCACTGTGACATGAACACACATGGCGCTGTACATCGCATCCAGACACACAGAAAACAAGCACCGGCTAGTGCGTCTTTAACACTGAGATCCATCTCCAAAGCCACTCTTTGTTTCGATTTGCATCAGCAGCCTCAGCAGCGAGGTTGGCTTGTAGGGAAAGAGATTTCTTTTCTGCAGCCTGACTACGACTTTTCTTAGCTCCTGAAGGCACATGACCGTTTTTTCACACATGCTATCAGGAGTCAGGTGGTCATCTCCGGCTTTCTCCGCTGCACGCTCTGGTAAACACAAAGACCGTCCTCCTGCAGCAGCACAGTTAAGCTCGGGCCCCTCATCTTGTGGTCTGCCTAATGGGCCATCTGACACGCTTGGCTCTTCAGCTTCAGATTCATCTGAGCTCCCGTAATCCACCAACGGACAAAACATGGATTTGGTGGCCCCACTCGCTGGTGACCGGTTAAACTGAGGATTGGCGTGATTAGCAGGCAGTTTTGATCCCATTGTGGATTCCTGTCCTGAGCTCCCGCTCTTCTGTTCGAGTGTGTCAGAGCCCTGGGTGTACAGACAGCTTCTGCGGAAGCCTTCCCAGTTTTCCCGCAGGAACTTCAAATACTTCACAAAGTACTCCAGGAAGCAAGTTTCAGTTGAGATCAAGAAGTCTAGGAGCACAGAGTGGTCAAATGCCACACTTTTCAGCAGGTAAATGAAGAGGCAGTGAGGGTTGTAGCCAGTGCTACAGGCATCTTCATCTGAAGTAGCATTCACCCTGCAAAAAGACACTTTTTTGGTAAGGGGAACTAAAAGGGTTCTAAGAAAAGCAGTTTACCTAGTTATTATTACCATTATACAGCTTAGCTTTAAATGTGCATAGCAATTACTTCTCAAAAAGTAACTACTGTACACATGTGCTTGTTAAGCAATTACTGCACTTTTTAATAAACTTAAAATAACAAACATTATCAAGCAAAAATCACATTTGCAGATGCTGGGCATGTTCTACAAAAAACATTTCTTTCTAGTTTCATTTACTCACACATTTCTCTCAGTATAATGTTGAAACAAAAAATGTTTTTAACTTGTACCTTTTTCCCCCTTAAAATTTGGAACACCCAATCATTTTTTAGGCCTATCCCAAAACTGCAATGTCCCGCAATGCGGGTGGGAAGACTAACACACGTGTGCTCCAAGCACATGCTGCAAGCTGCTGCTTCTTTTCACTCTCCACTCCACCAGATGAGCGACAGTCATCACACAAGAGGCCTGCACTGACAGACTGAAAATGCCAAATTTACCAAATTGCCTAGGGACTATCAGGCAGTATCAGCAATGCCATGTTTAGGATTCAATTCTGTACTCTGAGGCAAAGCACTGAATAAAGGACTATAGCTTTAGCTGGGTGTACCACCAGCAAATCCCCAACATAAAGCTATGCATTATGAATCAGTAAGAGTACACTGTATATACCTCTTCTGGTACAGATACAACAGCATTAATGTCATTGCGGCCTCTATCATGTCATCATCTTGATCTCCAAACACCAGTGAGACCCAGGCACAGGAATGACAGAGCTGGCGGCTTTGTGGCAGATGCTGACTCAGGAAAACCATCAAAGGACATAAATAGCTTTGGATGTCCACAGGACACAGCGAACCTACGGAGACAGAAGCAATACATCAAAATTAAACCACAAACAGAAAGACTGCAGAAAACTTTCACACACACCCACTGTAATTAGCCAACTTTTAAACTTGAATATTGAAAAGCTTTAATTATTCACCCACTTAGCATTTAATCTAAATGTAACTTTAATATACTGATGGTCTGTGTGGAAAAATCTTTCATCAGTTATCCTAGCAAAGAACGCCCCCTTCTGCAAGAAAAAGGCATGACAAAACCTGCTGTAGCAATTGGTCTGTAACACAGTTCATGAGTTGAGTTCACTCATAAATTTGGACATGACTTCACAGATTTTGGTATCTAAAAATATATTGTGCCAAATAAAAAAAACCTTTAGCCAGATGTATCAGTATCATAGATGAATTACCTTGTTTACTGACTTGCTGGACTTTGTATTCCAAGGACTTGAGTAAAACCAGGCTAACTGCCCTCAACATCACAAAATCCGGTCCCTCACAGCTTCCAGGAGCTGACGCACTGGTACCGCCAAAAAGGCTGGCCTTGCCACTGACAGAAATACGCTGAACCCAGCCAGTACTTGCTGACCTCAAAACAGAGTCAGCCAGTGCCCACAAGTCAGGGGTCATTTGACCATCGACCTGTGCAGAGGGTTGAACTTCTCCAATGCAGAGATCATCTCCAGCTTTCTCCAGGAGGACTCTTTTCAACAACAGAAGTACTTTCTTTTTCACAGCATAGAGAGCCGGGGAGTCAACTAGGTGAAGGAACACAGACGCCCGCTGGTACAAAAGCCTCTGGCTCATGGAGCAGATGTGTAGCCTGACTCTCGCAGCAGTGAGCACTTCAAGCAAATCAACAAAGGCCATATGTATGGTCTCTAAATTACATGAGTCAATTTGACAAGCAGCAATATCAGAGCCCGGTCCCCCACATGAGAGCAGCCCTGTGTACAAGTCAGGCAGTACAGGGTCAAATGCCACAAGCAGTTTATCCAGTATTTCTGAAGTGAAAAAAGAATAAATTAATTGCCATTAATTGGGTGTGTGATGGTATACAAACATGAAAATCTATTCTAATTTAAATATAAAGATATGAAAGATATACAATTTTAATCAGTTAAACCATTTTCTAATGTAGTAATTAGTAAACACACAGTTTACACACCTCTCTTACATTTATACAGTCCTTTCATCATTCCTTTCACTACAGTGGTGAGAGACCACAAACAACTGTCCATCTCATTGCAAGGGCATCCCCTCTGAAAGGTTTGGAAACACTTTTGTTGCCAAATGCTGTTAAATGTGTTCTGTGAAAAAGAAACGCATATGTTAGAAGGAAAAAAAAACATCCAGACATTTGTACAGTCTTTTTCCAAAACATGTTTGCACCATGCTGGCTAAGCAAGCACGTGCTAGCCCCAGGAGGATATTCCATCCTGAATACAGAAAAGTTTCAAATGCGTTCTCAAAATCTAATGTACATATGCAGAATGATATTTCTTCGTAATTTTTCAACTGGACATTGATCCTGTGAGTGTATATATATATATATATATATATATATATATACATACAGCTAAATGTAAACCTGAGGTTTCATATTCCAAAATGACACTCACAGACTCCAGAAGCTGAAAAAGCACAACAGATGAAACACACTTCACAGCTAAGTGTGATAATAAGGCGTCCTGGATGCTGAAAAGAGAGACCTGTGAAAATAGAAAAATAACATATGTTGTCATGATGCAAAGATACTATTTGGCTTGATTAAAATTCATATGCATGAGTTGCCCTGCATAAGAGCCATTCAAGATCAAATGAGACCGATTTACCTTTTTTAATTTCAGCCAGCTTTCTCTATTTGGCCTACCGCAAGCCATTTTACTCTCCTCTATCTAAGCATGTGGCAGCCTCCTTTAAGTGCAAGACAGGAAATACTACAACTTTTGCACATACTATACGACGGCTTATCCAACTTGTTCAACTTACAAGTTTTGACATGAGATTCATGTCCTCCAATGATGTCCTCAAAATATCCTTGTAATAAACGCTGCAATCCACTGTGGGGTTTGGAGACAGCAACTTGGAGCTCATTCTTTCCAGAATGCTCAAAGCAAAACACAGCGTTTCCTTTTGCTTTTCTTCATGCTTGTGTTCATCCATCAATATAAAAGGACTTGAGAGTGTTGGCAGGGTCTGGGGACGGCTACTTTCGTCACCCATACAGCTGCTTTGAGCATTTTGGCTACTCCCAGAGCTGTGTTCACAAATACCAGCACAAATGATAGACGCCAACTCATGACTGTCGTATCCCAGGGCTGTTCCCAACAATAAGCCGCTGTCTACCTCCTGTAAAACTAAAAAGATGTGCTCCATTTGTGCTTTTACAGAATACTGCACAGTAAGTGGTTTTGGCAGCTAACCAAATCAAACAACTAAACAGACAACTAAGAGCACACAAACACAACCCTCTCCAACCTTGCTCATGATTTCCCACAGTTAGCAAGATATTTAACTACATTAAACAACTAGAAACTATTTTAAAATACAGGTAACTAGTATCTATTTAGCTAACTATCATGAGTACATTTAACTAGCCAAACAGATAGCTAGCTACATGAATAAAACCGCAAAGGTAACCACGTAAAGTTACTGGAAATATTTTCGTTATATGGCTTAGCTACTAGCTGCCACGTGTACACATGTGCAAACTAGTTATGTGGATGAAAATTCTATCTGAAATACTCAGAATTGTCATCTGTTTTATGTTTCACCATAGTTTACTGTACTGTTATACTTCGCTTCTTCCAAAAGCATGCCTCCAGCACAACTTCCTGTTTTGTTTGAGTTGCATTCTGGGAACTGTAGTGTAAACAATAATTTGTAAGAACATTCAAGGATTCAAACTGGGAAAACAAGCAGTGTGCAGTGCATTCCAGAATCTGTGATTCTTATTTTAACAACAGTTAGTATGGTGGTAAATTCATGACCCTGGATTTTTTCCCGCTGGATGCCCGAAGAAAGACCGGGAAAAACCGCAAGTGAGTGGCACTGATAGTCGCAATGTTGCGACTAAGTTTTTCAGCAGGATGTAGAACTGTGAAACGGTACAGCAAACTGCTGTTTTTTGAACGCTGATTGGCCAGGGTCTGTGCCTTCCCAATAACCCCTCGGAATTGGGGGATGGCTTTGTAAAGTATACATAATTGAATCCATTTTTAATGAACTTAGCTAGTTTTCATCAACAAATAGCAACTCAGTTTAATTATCTAATACTACACGGAAGTGATACATGCATGCCTGGATACAGTTTAATCCATTTAAATGTTTGAAAACTCTGAAATGCGTTGCAGTCATTAGCTAGCTTGCTTGTTAGCAGGCTAGCTTGTTAACATTGCTGGTCTGAGTGAAACGATAGCTAGCTAGCTAACTATTTAGCTCGAATTCAGCCTCGCGATTTCTTTTGCATAATCATTTTTTCCATTGTTCGTCATGGTTACAACCACAATGTCAATTTGGTTTAATGTGCGGAAAATTTAAATAATGTGGACAGTTTAAACGGAAGTCTGAAGAAGTGAGACCGGGGGTACATCTATAAGGTAACACTCCATTGTTCTTAGCTAACGTTAGCTAGTTGGCTACATGAACGACTCCTTAGTTTAAGTCGATTTTCTGAAATATTTCATTTGTAAGATAGCCAGGTATTTCCTAGTTACACGAACTTCGGTGTCGCTGCAATGGGAAATGCAGTGGGTGTAATTTTGTGTGTAAATTAGCTTGCTAACTAGCGTGTTAATGTTGCCACCTAGTTAGCTATCAATAATGTGAATATCAATGCTAGCTGGCAGCGATAACAAATATGTCAAAAGCAGTGGCTTGCAGTAGCGCGTGGCTGAATAGCTACCTAATGTTATACGTTCAATGACTGCAAGCCAGTACAGTAGTACTACTATAACACAAAACCACTGATTTGTTTAATAGGTTTGTTGGGTGATTAGGTCCTCACTGCCGTGCTTGGTTAGGTGTTCTAGCCAGATCGCCTTATTTATATAGCTAGTTGCAAGATCAATTTTTAGACTTTTATGCACATAGCTATCTAGCAAGGCAACGTTAGCTAGTTGACAAAACCCCAGTGAGACATCACTCACTTTCAGGTTATATCATATATCATCCCAAAGAAGTCTGCTTTATTGCAAAAATAGAAAATAGATTAATGGGACAAATTTCATCGGTGTTGGATTTTATGTTGTATGTTTTAAACCGTTCTGCATGTTTATTGAGGTAATGAAAGTCCTGTCATTTTACAATACCATTTCCTTCAATACTGTAAAATAAGGGAAACAATGTTCCATTTGTAAGGTTAGATATAATATAGATTTGGGTAGTTTATTCAGATCTTTGCTGTATAGTTATTGCGGCCAACAGTTAGTCGTGTCATCAGTGAGTATGTGAATCTTTTAAAGGGCACATAAGATTATTCGGGTGAAAAGGCTTTAGACTACAGCTCTTAGTCCTGCTGCAACACGAATTTGTAATAGGCTGTCTACATTCAGAACTCAGTTACACTACCTGCTTGTGCAGTTGTAGCTGAATGTTATTTTGTCGTACTAATTAACAGGAAAAGTTAAATAAAGTGAAATAAATGTAATCAGTAATTAAAATTTTAGAGTTTCATGACCCTGATGCATTTGTCATCTTCTTTTCCCCCAGATTAATTTCTGTTATTTGGCAGTGATGCTCATTTCTGGCTTTAGTACTGTTACTTGTGTGTTAAGAAGTGGAGCACATGTCAGGGATGCAGAATTAAGGTAATGCTATTTTGAATTTTAATCAAATATTTCAGAACATGTGAAATACATTTTTTAAAATCTTTATTTTATGTTTTGTACCATCTGCAGTGATTAGGATCATTTAATGTCCAACACATTTATTTATTTGACCGCGTTTAACTAACCCCTACAGTGCACTTGTCAGTGGTCTTTTGTTACAAAACTTTTATATAAACAATGTTCTTAATAGCTACATCCATAATTGTCTGAAATTTAGCACAACAGGGACATTTTTGGTAAGAAGTTATTGCCTCATCGATCTAAATTTTCCTCTACAAGACAAGATCAATTAGAATATGGGTGTCTTATCCTTGTGTATATTTCAGCTGGCAATGCCATGCGTGGACTAACGATCCCATTGGTTAATTCCTGGCGCTCGCCCTTCAGTGGACAGGTCTGGATGAGTGACGCTTAACGAGATGTGACAGGATGCTGCACCATCACTGTCGAAGGAACCCTGAGCTGCAGGAGGAGCTGCAGATCCAGGCCGCCGTGGCCGCCGGGGATGTCCACACCGTGCGCAAGATGCTGGAGCGGGGCTACTCCCCCAACATCCGCGACGCCAACGGCTGGACCCTGCTCCACTTCTCCGCCGCCAGGGGGAAGGAGAGATGCGTCCGCGTCTTCCTGGAGCACGGAGGTGGGAGGCCGTCCTGGGGCGGGAGGGAGACTTAACGGCGCAAATAGATTGGTCACGTCCCTGTAGAATCAGCATACAGAATTTTCCATCTTAGCTGTGGAGGCTTATTTAGATTATGGCTGTGGTGACTGTAAGAGTGTAGTATATTGAAGGGAGAGGAAATGTGTGTCCATTTTGCTGCTGTTTGCGTCCGAATATGGCTTGTTAGAAGTAATGTTGTTTCAGCAGTGGGATGCTTGTTGGAGTTTATACCAAAAGGTGGCAGCAGATCACCATTAGAATCAGAATGAAGTATCTGATGCAAATTGCCCATGAGTGTGAAGTTGGTAGATATAATTGGAGTATATAGCCTAATACATTTGACTTTATCCATAAATTTACATCTCAATGATGTATGAATTTATGCTTCAGCTAAGTGCAAATGAATACTTTAAAAGTCCATAAAATAACTAGCTTCATGACTGGAGTTTGCATAGATTTCACACAAAATTTGAATGTACAGCCTTCCTTGTGAATGAGCTTCCTGACTCAGTGACTTCCCTCAAAAAATGTTTTTCTTGTAATTTCTTGTAAAGCAATTTATGTAATATTCATTCAGTTGACAGTGTAGTCAAATTAATGTACAGGTTTAATAACAGGTTTTTAACTTTGTCATGTAGTGTAATTGCATCTTACTTGTCTTGTTGTCATACAATAATTCAGTGCATCACGCTGTAATATGCTGGGTGCTGGATAGGTTACCCTGCACTTCTGGAATGGAGGGTTTTAGTTGGCAGGGCTTCCCTTGCCTCACAGCACCACGGCGATTCCGCTGATCAGTCAGGCGCCTGCAGCGTGGCCCTCGGACACAGCGACCGCGCAGCTCAGCTGCGGCGACTGGCCACGCCTCCTTGGAGACGCACGCCGGCCTGCGTTTCCCTGCACTTTCCGAACATGGCGGTTATGGAACAGGGACGAATAACGGGGACGATTACGCTCCGCGGAACAGATAAAATCCTAATGTAATTGGATATTCCTAATGAAAGGGAAAATTTAAATGTTTTTGATTGTTCAAACAGTTTAATTGGCTGCAATCAAATGAATGTGCGTAATTCAAACAATGCTCGATTGTTTGATTTTTCTGATCTGTTCAGAGATGTAAGTATGACATCTGTGCAGCCTGGCAAATGTGGAAACATCCCCCTAAAATCGGAGATGTCAGCTGAAATATGATTTTTAATGAAAGGGACTAAACTAAGAGAGGAAAAGGCCCCCAGAGTGTACTGAGTTCTCATAATCCATTAACAGTCAAAATAAGACAAAGTGAATCAGACTTCATTGCGTCTTTGTGTCATTAAACTTGGTTATTTGTACAATAAGGTCTAATTCAATGTATTTATGAACACAGTCTTTGTGTCATTAAACTTGGTTATTTGTACAATAAGGTCTAATTCAATGTGTTTATGAACACAGTCTTTGTGTCATTAAACTTGGTTATTTGTACAATAAGGTTTAATTCTTTTGATCATGTGTGCTGTTGCAAAAAGCCAGTAATATAGTTCACATTTAAATGTATTTTTCTTGCTGCAGTAAAATGTATTATTTTGAACTTAGCTTTCTTTAGTTCTTCTCATACAACCTGTTCCTGTCCCCATCATAGTTGGCTAACAATATCACCGTAACTTGAAAATCTTGGCTATAGGGCCTTTTGGTAGAAAATGAGAAACATCAAATGGTGATATGTATAGCTCTCGCAAATCTTATTTATCAACTTTTATTTATTAATTATGAAACCTTTCTTTCATTATATTCTGTGGTTAGATAGAAATATTTTGAAGTGAAATAAGCTCTGGGGTGAGTAAGTCAAGAATACTGCTTTCTTCTTATTACATAAATGTTTATTGGCATTCTCAGTCTTGGGGTAAATCAGCCAAAAGATCCAAACATTATTTAAACGGAGAATCAAGTTTAATTAACAGCAGCTGCTTTTTGTATGGCAGCTCTGGGCGTGAATACCTTTCTTTCATTCCCCAAAAGACACAAAAAAAAGGCCTAATTATTACTAAGTGTCAAGAGGTAATTAAAATAGCAGGATTTAACCTCTGGCCTCTGCTTCACACTCTGGTGTTTGACTGATCCTAATTGTTTTAATGCATTTACCTCCTCGCTCGGAGGCGGTTTGATCTTAATCGTGTTTCCCTTCACCCACTTATTGCGCTCCCCCTTTTTGTCTGCTCCTCAGCCGACCCCACGGTGAAGGACTTAATAGGCGGCTTCACCGCCCTGCATTACGCGGCCATGCACGGGCGAGCGCGGATCGCCCGCCTCATGCTGGAGTCGGAGTACCGCGGCGACATCATCAACGCCAAGAGCAACGACGGCTGGACACCGCTGCACGTGGCGGCGCACTACGGCCGGGACTCCTTCGTGCGGCTGCTGCTGGAGTTCAAGGCGGAGGTGGACCCGCTGAGCGACAAGGGCACCACGCCGCTGCAGCTGGCCATCATCCGGGAGCGCTCGTGCTGCGTGCGCATCCTGCTGGACCACTGCGCCAACATCGACATCCAGAACGGCTTCCTGCTGCGCTACGCCGTCATCAAGGGCAACCACGCCTACTGCCGCATGTTCCTGCAGCGGGGCGCCGACACCAACCTGGGCCGGCTGGAGGACGGCCAGACGCCTCTGCACCTGTCGGCGCTCCGCGACGACGTGCTGTGCGCCCAGATGCTCTACGCGTACGGCGCCGACACCAACACCCGGAACTACGAGGGCCAGACCCCCGTGGCCGTGTCCGTCAGCATGTCCGGCACCAGCCGGCCCTGCCTGGACTTTCTACAGGAAGTCACTAGTGGGTTTCCCTTTTTTCTTGTTTGAGCGTAATAGTGTAATTGTGTTAACGGTATCTGTCCCGTGTTGAATAGATGTAGTTTGTGTGCTTGTGGAAGTACTGAAAAACACAGATGGGATGGACACTGTTAATGCTTGGCACTTTGAGCCATTCCAGTTACCATAAGCTGGTTAATGTACCACCAGCAGGCAGTTCCCGCTCCAGTGCACTGACCCGCTTCTAGTAAAACCTGGACCGGCTCAAACTGTTAGGCGGTAGGTTTATTACTTAAAGTCCTGGATGTATTATGATCATTAAATCAATTTTAATCACACTCAATAGATGCTTTAGGTAGACTGCGGGGTTTGGAATGAGGTTTTTCTTTTTTTCCCCCTTCCCCAATCGTTCAAAAGAAGAAAAAAAAAAAAAGAATCCCAAAAAGAACAGGGTGTCCCCGGAAATTTGAGAAAATTCACAAAGGCTGAGTCACTGAGGTATCGGTGCTGAAAGGTGAGCCGAGGAGGGTATGCCTGCGGAGAAAAGAGCTGAGCTCTGCCAGCCAGATCACGGGTGGGGGAGTACAATGATCAGGGATCGCACGGCCAACAATGGGCACGGCGAGACCAGAGACCCCATCACCTGAAGCGCTGCCGATGGGGTTCGGCTCAATACCGCCATTCCTCCCCTTTCACTGCGCTCTGATATCAGCATATCAAAGGCATCGCTCTTAGAGACGGCAGCGCCGAAGAAAGGCCCGGCCCTTTCAGACGCTGGGATAATCTGCCGGGCTCGGGTTTCCGCCGGGTCATCGATTGCGTTTTAACGAAAGGGAATGCGCGCGCGTTCGGGTCGTCCGCCCGGGTAACGGGGCGGCGCTTTTTTTTTTTTTTACGGAAGCCAGGCGGAGCACCCGCTCCGGAGGGCGCCGCGTTTGACCCGCGGGCACGGCGCGCTAACGGAGATAAGGAAAGCGGCGGGGGGGACGGGAGGCGGGAGGCGGAGGCGCTCGGATGGGCCGCAGCCATGCGTCCGTTGAGCCTCCTCCTGCCGGACTCGTTGGGGAGTTTGCATGCGGGGGGGGCGTGAAGAGGCGGGAGGCCGGAGGCAGGCTTTCCCGTTACGCTGAAGAGGCCCAGCCCAGGTTTCCGCGGCTGAATCACTTTCGTTTCCCGCCCGATGGCGCAAACGAAGCGGATAAGGGCCCACGAGTGGCCTTGCGAGATAGCGTCCGGGGAAATTTGGGATTTTTTTGTTGGCTTGATCCCGAAATACCTTGAGAGGTCGGGTTTTCCCCTCATTACGTGTAGTGCTTTTACTGGCTGTTGGTTATACTTCCACGGTCATTGAAGTGGAGAATGACAGATCAGTGAAGAATTAACCCTAGTCCTACCACTGGTCACATTTGTCTTTTACGGGAATACTTGAATGTAGCCTATTTAAAAAACCTATTTAGTTATAATTCTTTAGTTATGGTTCTTTTCAGGTTATGTTTTCGAGGGAGAGACCCTTCAAGTCCAAGCTCTGGTGAGCTTGGATGGGCTGAATGGCCTGTTCTTGTATTCTTAGGTTTTTTTTATGTTCTCATGTAACTTCAACCTAGGGGAGAGTGGTTGCTTATATAAATTGTCTTTCTTCCTTTGAACGCCCGATCAAAGACTTATTTTTATTTTGTACCAATCAAATTGTTTTAAGGAATCTTGGGCTTCTGCTGATGAGAAAAATAAAATGGAAAGGATAAATTTCTTACTGTTTCCCAAAAAATGTGCAAAAAATGAAGGACTTGGTCAAGGGTCGGCTTTAATCGCAAGTTGACTTGAGAGCCTTTGAGTAAATACATTTATCAATTTTTTCAGTAAACCCATCTAGCAGCTTTTATCAGCTTTGTTAAAAACACCCAGAGCAGTTTACCTAAAGCTTATGTTTTTTGACAGCAGTTTACCTGAAGGTTGTGTTTGTTGAGTTTTTTTGTTTTTCATTGCCGTAGACAAAACAAAAAAGGTCATTAATTAAAATTGACTTTGTTTGTCTTTCAGGACAACCAAGGACGTTGCAGGACTTGTGCAGAATAAAAATCCGACAGTGCATAGGCCTTCAAAACCTCAAGTTCCTGGAGGAGCTGCCTATCGCCAAGGTCATGAAAGACTATTTAAAACACAAGTTTGACAGCGTCTGATTCCACCCTGCAAAGTCGGGCGAGACTGCCAAGCTGCTGCTCTGATGACTATGCAAGTGCTGTTTCTATTTCTACGCAAGACCTCAGAGCACAGATAGAGTTTTTATATATAACCCTGCAAAGTCTTAGTTGATTTTAACATGTTTAGCACCAGATTACTTAATTTAAATGTGTTTAAGCGATGGCATCTTTCTGATGGGCTGGTGGAAAAATTGCATAAGAACACGTTTCCCGTTCGAGTGAAAATATACCAGGTGGTGGGCGCACTGAATTATGAAATGAATAAATAAATGATTGAGTTTGAGAAGTGAAGAAACGATTTAGAAGTGGTGTTGGGAAAGTGAATGGATGAAAAAAAACTATCATTAGTTTGAGGCTGGCCTACAAGACTAGATTAATTTTGAGTAGAACAAAATTTGAAATGATAATTTGCATTATTTCAGGCAGTATTTCATTACTACTGTTCTCGTTTCTTTAATCCATAAAAAAAATGCATTCAGTTAGATAGGACTTAGTCTTAAATTAGGCCCAGATTGACCCATAAATAAAGGATATACTTTAGTTCTCTGACACTTTATATTGCTCACTTTTCAACCCCAGAATTTGTCTCTGAATAAGCCTTACTACAGAATTGTTGAAATGTTTCTGTCTGTTAAAAATGTCCATGTATTCTGTCTGCTTAAAGGGGGAAGCTCTGTTTATTTTCTGTGCAGTAATTCTAAAGGCAAAGTACCTGCAGCGCCTCTCGAAATGAACTGCATTTGGCACTGTTACAAGGGGAAGAGAGCACCAGGCGTGGTGCGTTAGTGCCCAGCAAGCTTTGCTTTTGTATTTTCAGTCACCCAGCATGTCACGCACTTAAATATTGAAGTCATTCAGCCTAGCCAAACATACAGGGCATTACTGTCACTGGATCAATAACTTTTCAGTGGAAGGCTCTGTGCCAGACAGACATTACCAGAAGCGAAAGTTTAAGATTAGTTTGTTAAGATGAAAGTATTAAATTGAAACGAGCATCCACTCCCTAATAAAAAGCTACAGGCCAATGTGTTTGATACTGGCTTAGCACAGACTGCACCCCCCGACAGGACAAAACAACTGCTTTCGGTACTATATTTGTCATTTTATGGGTTATTTGCAAGTGGGCCAGCTGTTTTGAAATGATTCCAGCTCAGATTCTAGGAAGATTTCCTGGGGGAATAAAAAGCTTAGACACCAGGTGGTAATACATATAAAACATGTTTTGTTATTTTACATAGAAAACCCTTTATGTGTTACCTTTCATCAATGAAGATTAAAAGTTCTCCACAGTCTTAACAAAATTAACAAAACAGCAGTTTATCTGCACAGAAAGAAAACACTAAGCATTGGAGGTGTTTCTGAATCATAAAATTACATTAATATTTTGCAATTATTTTACAGTGTACAGAAAAGCATAATCGTACAAAAGAAAAATGTAAATATTTGTGTCATATGTACAGCAGATATTTTTTTAAAGTAATTTAAAAGTTATATCGCGTATTAAGTGTTTGGAATATGTTTAAAGGTCTCGTGCTTTGTTTTGATGTAGCTTGTGCAGTGTCTTTTCTCAATGCTGACATTTTAGAAGTGGAAGAATCTGTTGCATTAAAGTGGGAATCAAAAAACATTTTTTATTTTATTTTAACGGTATAACGTAGGGGGCATTGAATGAGCTGCAGTAGCCTTTTCTGAGAGTTAATATTATGTGGTGCAACTGAAAATGCCCTGTATATTTTCAGATATCTTTAAAACATTTTTTTCTTTTTGTATTCCAAACACCCTTTTCATTGATTTAAAGACCAAACTGTGAATCTTATAAGAGTTCTACTTTCAGAGAATTATTTTCCACCAAAAACCAAAACCTAAACTTGATTTTTAAATATATATTTTCCCTAGAGTGTTCACATGCGTAGTCATTTTTGCTTATTAAAAACATTTTGCAGAAACCATTTTATAATATTTCAGCCTGGAATATTTGTGCAAAGGCCCAATCGTAAACTCCGATCTCATACCCCCTTTGTTGCTTTCCCACAATAGCACTCTCTCCAAAGGTCTAATTATTCTGGCCATAGGAATATTGCATTTAACTGAATGAGCACTTGCTATTAGTTTGTACTACGAATACTACTTTACACGATCACCAGCTGCCTTTTATGACTGCTGTCAGTGATTTTGGAAATGCGGATCATTCCTTAGTAACTCAGTGAAATCACAGAAATAACGTTGCCTCCATCTATTGGACAGTATAACAGAATGTCATGAGACGGGTAATCGTTTTTACAAACACCCATTTTAGTTAAATTCCTGTGGAAAGTTACGGAACAGTCTTGGTAGTGTTGCAGTCCTGTTTTACATTGCATAACTGTTTTCCGTGTCATATGTTTCTGTCAGAAGTTGTTTATTTGTTGTATGTGTGCAAACCCATGCATTGTGTGGAAGAACCGTTTAAAAGAAGTAAGGGCAAATAGGTTGACATATTTTCTTTGCGGATTTTTTCTTTTTTTTTTTTTTTTTGGTCAGAGAGGTCACAGGTTTCACAGTTCTATACTAATAAAGAAATTAATCATCTCTTGTAGTTTCAAAGTCTTCCAAACCATCAATGACTGTTGGGCTTGAAGAAGGAAATGTTGGGAACGCGCTGTTTGCAGACTGTAAACTGTAAAAATGTGTGAATAAAAAAAGACATGTAATACAGTGTTTGTTTTTCTTCCACTATAGTCTGCCTCTTTTTTAAATACTGACCATTCCGTCTGTAATTATTTCAATAGTAATCATTTACGGAATACCAATATTGTCACTGCTCTGTGCTTTCAGGTCTTGATTTGTATACTGTATTTAGAACAGAATGTATTAGGGTCAGGTTTTCTAATGGTATGATATGCTGCTGCATTCTCACTGAAATGGGATTTCAGCTTTTTTGGGGGCAGGAGAGGGGGATGAGGAGGCTCAAACTGAAAGTAACATTACAAGGAATACCCTTGCTCGCATGTGAAATCTGCCGCATCGCATGTTGCTCTTCACTACTGGCTTAACTGATAACTGATTTTGCCTCTTAGAGTATCAGAGTAAAGAGTAAATATGCGTGTGATAATGTGGCAGTTTTGAGGATTGTGCGCTTCAGTAAGCTCAAAACCAAGGTTAACCTTGAATGTGTAGTTTTGCCTGTTCCTGTTTTGACGTTATTGTTTTTATCGTGCTGTTTTTATCATGTCCACCTCCTGCTCATTAATTAATATCTCTAAGGGAGCTCTGAGTGAAGTTACTCTTTCTGATAGCAATCACGGCTTAGCCTGTTTCTATGCCATGTTCTCGTAGCTGAATTGTTGCCAGATACTTCAGTTTCAGGGGTGTCTCCTGAATGAAGCACTGGGGAAGAGGTACAATAACAGCGCTCTTTTTTACATTTGGCAGTGGGCAAAACATCCCATCACGGTCGTCGCCATGAAATCGTAATAGCAGCATATAGATTTCTAAGTAGGGACACCTATAATTATGGCGCTTGGCACTTTCTCAGTCTGTTTCATGAGACATGTATCGTTTACTTTACAATGGGTGTTTTTCCCCCCTTTTCTCCTCTTTTTCTCAAGAATGCGCTCTTCGAACCCTTGGGTCTCTGCTTTCTTCTCTGTGCGCACGCACCAGAACCCAACCAGCATCAGGCCAGGTGACTTAACAGCATCAAAGATGCATTTGCGTATTACCTTACAAAACATAAGGCGCTTCCATTGTGCAAAAACGCAGGTAGTGTTACCTGATAAAACAATGGCATCGCTCGGCGATCGCGTAGCCCTGTCAGGCTTACGGAACAATGCTACTATTGTCGCCAGCTTATTCAGTTAGGGAGGAAATCTTGCGTCCTTACTGTTTCTAAAAATACCGCTAACGTCAGACACTCCATTCAGACGCAGTGTCCTCCTGCTCATTCATCTCCCAATGGTAGAGGAAATAACTCTCAGGGCAGCACGTGGGGTTGTGACGCTGAGGAGCGGTTTGGGAAGTAGGAACTGTTTGTGTTGTTGAACGCGCGAAAACGGCGATGCTGATCACCTCCTAAAGGTCGCCTCCATGAGACTTCAGGCTAACTCAGTCTGCCATCACTCCTGCCAGCACAGCACAATTAATATTTTGGCAAAAATTATTCACGTCGGCCTTTCAGCTCTGTGTAATCCTAGTCATCCCATACTTAACACATCAGTGAGCACCAGAATTTTGTGATAAAAGACGAGAAAGAAATTTATTCATGAAGTGATGATGTGCAGTTTCAGCTAATGTGGTCCTCTGTCATCAACAGCATTGATATAGACTACACTTTTGTGTGACACCATGAAATAACTTAGCATTTCAGTTTCAGAACGGAAGCGATCAATCAGTCTTTCAATATTTTGAATTTCTTTTATGGGTATGTTTTTTCACATTAGTTTTTTATTACGCTTACAAATTTGAAGCTATACATAGTTTGTAGTAATAATTCTGTAAATGTAATTGCAGAAACTTGTCCCCTCTTCAGTGAAAGGAGCTAAAACTCCCAAGGGGGTAAAAAAAAAAAAAAATGGAAAAGCTAAGCTATTTATTACAAGCGTTAGTGATCAAAATCATTATCTGGTTTGGTGCAATATGCATGTATGGGAATTGACTGATCTGATTGTTCTTACTGGTTGTGGGTTTTTTTAAATATTGATAGTTTTTTTTTATATCTATTGTTGAGTACCTATTTAAAAACAAACAAAAAGAAAAGATGAGCCAAGTTTGGCTGAATGCCCTATTCTCGTCATAACTTTTCTTATGGTCTTATGTCTTATGATTCCTGAACTGTTCATAATCTTAATGGAGGTGAAACTGCAGTATATGTGTAATTCTGCACTAGAATTAAGAATTAATTTGGTGATTCTCATAATGATGACAATAGCAATAAATCATGAAATAATGTGCATTGGACAAATATGCATTTACTTGATATTGATACAATTCTAGTGGGAGCTGTGTCCATGGTGAAAAGAACAACACTGAAATTTCCCACTGTTGCCAGTCAGAGCTGAACAGTGAGGACATAGTGATTAAACTCACACACCCATGTTTCCTCCTAATGTCAGTTTGTCAGTGTTCTTTGAACAGTATCTTCACAGTTGATTGTGAGCAAAGTCACTGTGACATTTTTCCACTTGAATTGTTTTTTGTATTAAGAAAATAAAGGCGCATTTCTGGGAATGGGAGTCATATCAGGTTGGGTATTTTCACTTTTGGTTGCAACTTTGGTCACGATGAGTTACAGGACTCCTTCCTGAACTGCATACCCCCTCCCATTACTGAAACTGTTTTATCATTCACTTTTTTTAAAATTTGCTGGTGAAAGTACCTTGTTTTCCTACCAGATGTACGGAGCACTGAGGCATAACAAAGTAAAAGGTCCAGGGTGGAATTCCCTCCTGCTGGGAAACTCAAATAAAGCCGCACCACCAGCGCTAGTGCTCCCTCCCGCTACCGCAGACTGTACACCATTGTGTGTCATGCCGGTGTAGTGTACGGTTCTACAGGCAGGAGAGCACAGGTGCATGGAGGAAACACTTCTCATTATTCAGGCAGAACAGGCAGTCCCACTGGAGGAGACAGATGTGCAATCATTCTGTGCCAAAGTGGCAGGATGATAAAGACATGATAAAATGGAAAGGTCATACTCCGCCCACAGTTATTGGCTAACACAGATCAAATCAACTGAGGAAATATGTGGGTAATCTCAAGAAAGGGCAAATTTATTTTTATTTTAACGGCAGTGTCTTTTTTCTGTTGCAGATCTCTCAAGATAAGCATCATTCCTTTTCTCAGATGAGAAAATGTCCTAAAATATATTACTTTTTATTTTTGCTCAATGAAGCATTTTGATTTTCCTTCCTTTTTATCCATATCTATTATCCATTATTTGAGTATTGGTTCAATTTTTTGATCCACAAAGATAATAAGGAGTTAAGTAATATCAGCATGAAACATTATTTTGACGGAATGTAAAATTTACTGAACTTTCTTTACCCAAAATTGAACTCCCGAGTTCTCTTCTTTCTTTGTGTCCAATTTGGAATTCCCAATCATAATTGTCTTTTTGAAAAGTATGTCTTCCCTGCCACGTCCTTCATAAATTCAAAGTAGAAACGACACCCTCCTAAATGTGCGTAGTTAGCTGTTGCTGATTTTCACTCCGCAGGCTGAGCTGCGCAGTCACATGACACTACCTACATGGGCGGCTCAGGCAGACTGCAGACGCCCAATTGACCAGAGGAGTCACTCTTGCACAAAAGAATCCCTCCATCTCTCCCTCCCTGGGCAATGCTACAACCAATCATGTGTCAGTCTGCGGAGCTGCCAATCGGCATTGGTAGAGTCTGGATTCAGCACAGCACTGTTTTAGCTGGACATAATACTAACCAAATCCTCATTGGCAAATATATACTTTTTATATAGCATCAGAAGTAGTATATCCTGCTTAAGTAATGTGGACATTATAAGGAAAC
The DNA here is from genome assembly GCF_013347855.1 of Anguilla anguilla. Taxonomy (NCBI): domain Eukaryota; kingdom Metazoa; phylum Chordata; class Actinopteri; order Anguilliformes; family Anguillidae; genus Anguilla; species Anguilla anguilla. Next base: position 48,167,085 of record NC_049205.1, read on the forward strand.
CCATCTCTGTTAGATAATACCAATTATGTCCATGCAGACTGCAGTGTGGTCAGAAATTTCAAAGGTATGATTATTTCATGTATGCAGTCTGCCTGCCATATGCTGAACAGGTGATCGAATGGGTTTTGAATGATCTCTGATATGCCAAAAAGAGGCATGTTTTAATGCTTGGCTCATCATCATTCATGCATATCCAGCATTGTGTTAGGCAAAACATCAACAGACAGTTGATGTTACTGTAAAAGGTTTTATCACACTTGACTGGGTAAATTAGAAGAGTAAAAGCCCTACCTATAACTGTTAAACATGGTTTAAAGCCTAATGATTTTCTCTTGCTGTCTGGCAAAATGTCTGTGCTCACTGTAAGTATATCTTTAGGTTAAACATGGTTTAAAGCCTAATGATTTTCTCTTGCTGTCTGGCAAAATGTCTGTGCTCACTGTAAGTATATCTTTAGGTTTAGTAGAAGCAATTTTTCCAAAGTGCAAAATTCATTATTTAATGTAAACTTCTTCAAGCTAGTCAGTTTGCTCATTTCAGTGTTCGCACTGTTTTTTGTATTTGACTATTTTAATTTCAATTAATTTCAATGTAAGGTGATGATTTGTCACGCGTTATGTTTGTATCACAAATCAACACCTTGTAAAATATTCAGATCATGTTTTTGTGTGCCTTTAAAAAATATCATGTATGATAATCTAATATAAATAAATACATTAAAACAGCCAAGTATTTACTTAACACATTGGATTAAATGTTAAGAATTTTATGTAGACTGGTATTGCTTCACAGTAAGATACACTATTTGTGTACGGTAGCTCAAACTTTCTGCTTTTATACACCGTGTAGAAATTCTGTGCTCGATCAGTGACACACCAGTTTGGCTAGAGTGGGAAAGACATCTGAACAATACCTCGTGAGGAATTCCTGCGGATTTTGTTTTTAAACAATTGTGGGCATTCAGTTGCCATCTGAACGGAAGGTATCCAACACGGAACTACAGCTGCACACCTGGAGCTAACTGCATTCAGTCAGTTTCAGAGAGAGATGAACGGCTTTAGAAGGATCTCTGAAATAAAGTGAAATTCAAGCCCTGCAGGCTACCAGCCCTGTAGAGACAGTAGCAAGATTTTAGTTGTCTTTGATAGATGAGAAACTCAATTTGAAAGGTGCATTTATACACTAAATTTAATGCAGCTGCATAGGAAAGAGCACAGACATTGTTTCATTGACAGATGGACACCTGTAAATGTAGACAGAAAAGAAAGATCGATTTTTACTCTGACCAACTTGCCAGTGAATGAATTGGCATCTCATGTTCAAAACGACTTGGTAAACAGTAGGTCCATTGTGCGGGTTTGATCTTTTGTTGTCGGCTAACTTTTTTCCTCATCCTGGAAAGCTTCAGACTAGATCAAAGAATTTAATTTATGATGGGTGGGCAGGCATAGACAGAGGATCAACAGCAAGGACCTGGAGAAAAACTTGACTACAAAACTAAACCACAGCATCAATGAGCGATTTATCACATCTATGTTAGAAACCACAGTCTTTCCAGAACATCTGGAAAGATATCACATAGTCTGATAGAAGGTGGATAAAATCTCAAATCACAGATTTGCAAGAGAGTGTCATCCCAAAACAAGCTGGGAAAATTATTCTCAAACGATCATTGAACACGTTACAGTATTTTACAGAGGAAAATTTAGTCAAACAACTGAGTTAAACAAAATACATTATAGTTGAAAAGTTAAATGTTAGTTAAGGTTATACCTTTCATGTCATTGTTTGGACATTGACACCAGTAAAAATATGAGCCAGTAAAAATAAAGACTAATGAAGACAATGCAAAGGGCCCAGTAGGAGTGTCATTTCACCAGTCAAATACTCTTTGGCATGAAGGGACCTTGAAAGAGGAAAACATAAAACGGGAAACACTGGGGTAGTATTTCTTTCCATGCATTATCAGGCATCGCAAAAAAGTTAATAGGGCTGATGACCTTCAAAAAAGGAATTAGGACACCCCTTAACAGTGTGATGTCTACACCAAAAAATGAAGAGGAAAAAAAATAAATGCATGTTTGGAATTACATGGATTTTCTGATTAAACACCAAGTGCATAAATAGTATGTCTTAATGGAAGGCTTTTAAGCACAGAAACCAGTTTATCCTGTTCCTGGCACAATACAATTATTTTCTTGCCAGAGGAAGTAAACATAAATGAAATAGGCTGAGAGCACTGGCATCTGCCCGAGCTTGTCTACACTTCCTTTCCACGAGAATCCATGAGTTTATCCAAAGAAGCTTCAGTCTAATGAACTTCTATGTGTTCTTGTTTAAATGTCAGCTATCAGAATGTTTCTGTTTTCTCTTAGACTAAAAACAAGTCCTCCTCCAATTGTCTCCAATTTCACTTACAGCCAGAATATTTACAGGACTCTGCTGTAATGAAATTTTCAATAGAGAAAAGAGCTGCCCATTTTCTCTGGCTTACTATCTATTTCATATATGGGCACAGCGTATTCATATACATTATTTCCTCAGCTATTAAATTTATTTTGTTTGCTTTTAAGAAAAGTATGTTCACTTCATTGTCTTACCTTTATGTTGCACATATAATAGGCAGAACTGAGTACAATGTAAAACAATTAGTAAATAATAGTAACAGAAATAATGTATACAAAGTATCTGTGTTAGTGAAATCATTAAAATACTTTTTGTATAGATTCCATCTCTATTCTGCAATTATACCTGATAAATGTATGCACGTCAGGGCACAATAAAAAAACACTGAACAACGTGATAGTGCATTTGGTGAAAATCAAACCCTGACTTTACAGTGGATAGGGTCGATCTGGAGACTGTCTTCCCTTGGGGTAACCGTACAGCCAGGCAGACCATACTGAGAGCAATTATCCAGGACACTCAGCCATGTAGACAGACTGGGCCCAGCCACACAGTCCACATGCCCGGGACAGTGGCTGCGATGGGTGCTTAAGGTTTCTACACAATTAAGAAAATTGGTCTAGAACAAAAAACATTTCAGCACACTTCTGTTCAAAATGTGTGCTTAAAAATAGGCTATGTCATTTATAGATTTACCAAGTATCTTGGGAGTATCTTGCAATAACTACACTGCAATGACAAATGTACTAAAAGAGATTCATTAAGTACACGCATGGTGTTACTTTCAAAAAAATGTAAATAGAATGATTTACCTGTAATGGGATGATGAGTTGTTCACAAAAACCACAGTTTCTCTTGTGTTTGGAAATTTTTATGTACTGCATATTTAAACAGAGGGAGAAACAAAACCCCCTACTGTTACAAATGAGAAGACAGAAAAGTTGAATTACTTTTCATAACAAATTAATATTGCATTTGCCCTTGGGACACAATGCCATAAATGGAAAGTATAATTTGTCTCTAACAAAACTTCTTTGTACTATCTAAATTGCTAATCTTTAGATTTTCTGTTCACCGATCTAGACGGCTAATTTTGTGAAGTATAAAATTATGTGGTGTTACCCCATTTTCCAGTGGCAGGTCAAATTGCAGCCTAGTTGGAGACAACAGCACAATATTAATCATTAACCTCATTGTCCAGCATGCTCTCTGGCATTTGTACATTATGCTTTTACTGCATATCAAGCCATCACTCCTGTCTATGCATTTGATCATCATACAATCCACTGTATGAGGATGATGATGAGGAGGGGGGATAAGGAGGAGGAGGAGGATCCACATCAAGACTTTCTAAAGACACAGCTTGAATTGTTTAATCAGATTATATTGTAAAAAATACTGTTTATACTGTCCAGCATTATCACGCAAATCAGAATTTCTCTTGAGAAGGTACACATTCATGGTTGTCTGACTTCTAGCAGAGTCCGACATGAAACATTAGCATGTACATTTTGCATTAGAGGTTTGGGTTAATATATTCATGAAATCTCACTGTAAAATCAATGTAGAATATACTTGAAGGCATACTATGCAGGATGTTTTTAACCTTGCTGTTGTCCCCTGTTTACAATCAAAGAAGTGAGTCTCCTGAACAAGTCTTGCTAATCCTTATTAACAGAACCTATACTGACCAAACAGACAGTAACCTCCAGCTTTGGCCTGCTTCATTGAGATGCCAATCCAGGCGACAGATCCTTTTTCCACTGGATAAAGTTCATACAGTTTACATGCCACGAATACTGTGCCAAAATCCAGCCAAGTAATCAAAATTTCACTTCAAAAACTAAGAAAATAGGTTTGTCTATGTGAGATTTTCCATACCACAAGGACCGTTATGTTCCTTTTTTGTTTGTGAGATAGGGTTTAGCAACCAGCCTGCTTTTCATCAGTGCCTACCTGCAACTTGTGCTTCCTGACAACTGCATTTAGTGAACTTTTCACGACCAAATGTCTTCCATGTGCTGGTGCAAACTTTACACATGCCTGAAGTTCAAGTGTGGCATGTTCGTGTTCTCTAGAAAGGACATGCCCATCTTTTGCATATTGCTGTTATCAGACAAACAGTGATTATTCTTATAAACAGAATAATCTGATCCGGGAAAAACAATTTCTCTGTGGGTTTATTGTGAAAGCCTTCATGCATTTGCTTCATATTTCAATTTGTCAGTTGTTGTTGCCATTGTGTGTATACACCATTATTTTCATATTGGCAATGATAACCTTCATCTGCTGTTGCAACCACTTAAAAGATGTTCTTTTCTTGAATGATATGCCTGTTTAAGTTATTAATTCAACAGATTAATCACAAAGAGAGTACTCTTTAAATCTGTCAAACTGTTCATGCATAATACTTAAAAGATTCAAACCTGACGAGGACATGAAAACCTCAGGCCCCATGTCGTCCCAAAACTCAGTGTTGTGGTCTATACTTGAAAAAAGATACGCAAAATATGACAAGGATATAGTTTGCCAACTGTCAGAATTTCTTGGCGTGTAATAAAGCCATCACCATTGCTTCTTGAAAAAAAATCTCAAATGTTGGTATGGGTTTCATAAAAAAATATAAACAACCCCCACGTTCATTCTTCTTTGATTTAATAACAGGATGATCCTACAGCAGTTGCTCACCTATTCATTATGCTAAGGGGGATAATAACTTAACTAGATTACAACCATACCCTTGTACTGGTAATAATATAGACAATGTTGCGCATAATAAGCGCTTTGTTAAACAAAAGCCGACATTGATGTTGCCATTGAGAGCACTCAAGCCTTCCTAGTGGCCCACTAACAACCCACCAAGGCCAAAAGGGGAAATGTAAACATTGTTCAGTTATTCAATCCTCTACATTAGAGCACTGCTTTTGACAAGGATCCCAGCATCCTCTCACAATGCGGCCACATTCCACTTTCCTTCGATGGGACCCTGATATGCTTCCCCTGTGACACACAATCTTGCGGACTACCTTTCACCTTAACAATTGGCCACTGTCACAGCCAGGCATGCCACACCAAGCCCACCCTCCAGGCAAAGCCAGGCACCAAGGTAAAATAATCAAGACGTGAAACCTGCCTATTACCCCCTCTCTGGCTCCCAATGCACCCCACTCTGCATGCTGCTTCCAAATAATAACTTCCAGTTGAATAGGGCATTGTACCGTTGAGCTTAGTACCAAGCGCCATCCCTTCCAATTCTTCTTACATCAAAGCCATATACAGCTGCGTGCCTATGCAGCTCCACCCCCTTCCCTTTTCCATAGACAATACGGCTGCCACGTCACTTGGCTGTTGGTTTGCTTTTTGCACTTTGATGCTTTTCAGAAAATATGTATTACATCTATAGTTCAACATGCTATCTGGTGTATGTGGTTCCTGGAGGCCAGCCTAATTTACAAATTTTACAATGGATTTTGCCCCGAAGATAATCTGCGTTGTTGGCTTCTCTTGTGGCCACTTCCTTCATGTTTTCCAGAGCCTGTAAGGTCCTGTGGTTCTCAAAGCCCCACGCTTGTGAAACTGGATGAATAATTAGTCTGTGGCATTCTCAGTTTATAATGGATGCATGTTTGTTTTGGAAGTGAAAGGCAAATATTCAGTTACAAATAAAAGCAATGGAACATTTCAAGAGGACTGAACGTGTCATGCAAACAGCTGCAAGACTTGTTTTTGGATAATGTAACTGAATAAAATATGCACTCTGTTTAATTAAGGCAATTTTTGGTGTGGATGTGAATATGCATTCATACTGGGAAATGATGTAAAACATAATCAGTCATCAAACCTAAAAATAGACATGCAAAACATATACATTGTAGTATTTGGATCTTACTGGAATTTAAGTTTATCAACATTTATGGTGTCACTCACTTCCCATTATAGTGACTAAAGGCAGAATTAACTCCCTCAATTTAGTAGTTTAATCTTAAAATTTAAATAACATGTAGCAATACTACATCTTGCATTACTAATGAAACACCATCTCTTGCTTGAAGCTGAAATCAAAATAAGACTTTGTGTGAACATTTTTGGGATCATTTTTCTCTCTCCCACAATATAATATTGCAGGAATACTGCAGGAAATACTGTATCCATAAAACACATAACCAACCTCTATTTCTGCAATTTCTATGGTTATTTTGATCACAATATCCATGTATACTTTATAGTGTCATATACCCAAAAGCCTCCAAGCTCTGTGCTTAGTCAACATAGCCACTCCCATTGTGTAACATTTTTATACCAAACTTTGATCCACCTGCTATAGGCAAATAAAATGTTGAAAGGTTCTCTTTAGAATGGAGGTCAGAGCCGCAAGTATCAGAATTGTGAGTCATTACTGCTGGGTGAGGCAAAGCTTTTTTTGCTTAAGCCCCTGGCTTACTTTAATTCTGAAACATCAAAATTGTGAAGTTTTTCTGCAGATCTCAAGAGTGGAGTGCTTTTCAAATCAAGCTAAAATCAGTTCTTCAAAGTCATTTGCAGAGAGCCACTTACATTGCAGAGAGATTACACCATGTCTCCTCAGGGCATGTTTTAAAGAACTGATTGAAAGCAAATGTGTCACCCTTGAGATTCACTGTGAAGATGATTATGACTGAAAAATATTTCCCTCAGTCAGATCACACAATAACAAAAAAAAAGATAATAATGATAATAAATAAAATAAATCGTACCACTTCTGTTGGCACAGCATATCCTACACTGTTTGGATTTTAGTTGGCTATTGCTCAATCTAACTTCATTATGATTTATCAAAAATATTGAGCATTTAAATGAGAATAATTACTCTCACTCTCATCACACAACAATACCAGTTTAGTTGCAAAACTAACAAAAGCATGTGTAAGTGACAAGCATTTGCATAAGTCTGATCATCAAAAATAAGGACAATAAGGGAGTTCTAAACTGAATCATTTGTATATTTCTACTACAGCACCATTAAAAAAAGTATTTGCCCCCTTCCTCTATTATTGCATATTTGTCATATTTGAATGGCTTTACATCTTTAGACAAAATGTAGTATTAGTACAGGGAACTATATTAGACTATTAGGGAACCTGAGTAAGCATAAAACGCATTTTTAAAGTGATTATTTCATTTATTTAATGAAAAAAGTTATCAAATATATCACCCATGTAAAAAAGTAACTGCGCCCTCCCCCCCTTAAACTTAACAAGTGGTTGCACCACTTTTAGTAGCAATAAGAGCAACCAAATGCTGCCTATAATTTAATATTACTCTTTCATGTCCCTGAGGAGGAATTTTAGCCCACTCTACTTTGCAGAACTGCTTTCAGACAAATTGGAAGGTTTTCAAGCATCACTGCTCATTTCAGGTCCTGCCACAGTATCTCTATTGGATGAACTTTGACTAGGCCATTCCAAAACTTTAATTTTGTTTCTTTTCAGCCATTCAAATGTGGACGTGCTTTTGTGTATTGGATTATTGTCTTGCTGCATAACCCAATTACCCTTCAGTTTTACTCATGGACTGATAACCAGACTTTTTCCTTAAGAATCTTCTGGTACAGAGCAGAATTCATGGTTTCTTCAATAATGGCAAGTCATCCAGGTCCCGAGGCAGTAAAGCATCCCCACACTATCAAACTACCACCACCATGTTTGGTTGTTGGTATGTATTTGCCTTACACCAGACATAATGGGACCCATGTCAGCCAAAAAGTTCCACTTTTGACTTATCTGCCCATACTAAATTATTCCAATAGGCATGGGGATCATCCAGGTTCTTTTTTTGTAAATATGAGACAAGCATTGATATGTCTCTTGGTTAGCAGTAGTTTCTGCCTTGCTACTCTCCAATGAATCTCATTTTTCCCCAGCCTCTTCCTTATTGTGTAGTCATAAACACTGACCTCAGCTGAGGGTAGAGGGTAGAGCCACCTGCAGTTCTTTGGATATTCTGAGAACTTTTGTGACTTCCTGGACAAGTTGTTGCTGTGGAGATAATGGCTGTCACTGTGGTTTGGTGGAGCATCAGAGCTTTACAAATGGCTCTGTAACTCTTTCCAGACTGATACAGTAAATTGACCACAGCAATATATCAACAACCTTTTTTTCTAATTTCTTCTGGAATTTCCTTTTATTGTGGCATAGTGTGTTTGTAAAAACTTTGTAGCAACTAAGGTTCAATATAAGTGAGGTCTAGATTCAACAGTGCTGGCTGCAGTCAAGCCTGACTGTGTTCAATCAGCTAAAACTAATCATCAATTGAACTATGTTAATGGGTTGCTTGAGTAACTAAGGGGATAATTACCTTTTCATGTGGGTGATATCGGTGTTTCATAAATTTTTCATTAAATAAATGGAATAATAATTTTTTTAAATGCGTTTTGTGTTTACTCTGTTTCCCTTTGTCCAATATTGCATTTTGTCTAAAGATCTGAAATCACTCTGTGTGACAAATATGCAGTAACACAGGAGATCAGGAAGGGGGCAAATACTTTCTCACAGCACTGTAAATGTGAGGCTCTTTCCTTTTGGCATGGAAGCAATATTTTTCCCAAAAAAAATTCAGTCTGTCAATCCATACCTAAATTAAAGAACAGTGGTCTCACTATATTTAAACACCGTTGTCGTCCTGTGAAATACTTTCTTTTTTATGCTGAATTTGAACTGGACACTGACGCTAAACAAACATACTCGTTTTTCTCAATTATTTAGACACCGGAACATTCTCAGAACATCGTTTCTCACATTTACTTTTACCCTAATTTTATTGTTCAGTCGATAAGCTAAATGTGAATGTGAAAAGCTAATCTTCCCATCAGCGGGAAATAGTGATGACGGATTCTACATCTAAAGTTCTTTCATTGCACTGCTTTCCTTAATAAGCTTGCAAATTGCTCTGATCTTAAACACAAAGCACCCTCTCACTCCTTTTAATGATCAAAATAACCGTCTCGATATTATCTGAATTGGTGAGAATTGTCCGGCATGAGAATCTCTTTTCCGACATCAAAGGGAGGGTTTTCCCGAGCTGTCAGCTGCTGGGACGAGGACACCCTGTGAGGAGCACAGATGTCGCGCACAGATGAAGTGAAAGTGAACACCTTGCATTGAGTTATTACTGTCGACTTTCTGCACTAGAATTTCAGGGAGGGATTTCATGCCACTGGCCTCCATGTGTGAAACAGTGTCTTCCCTCATTCCTGATGGAAACCGAGAAAGCTAGATATAAAAGGATAGATAATAATATAAAGACAAAACTAACTCTGTGTATGGCAGGACTAAAAAAACCATTTAAATGTATTTGTATTACTGCAAGTACCTTTATTGAGAGGCAAACACTCTATAGGGATGGGCAGTGCACACCATTGATTGAGAACTCCAGGCAATGCAAAAGGGCAGTTCATATCTTAATCGTAACTTTATCTCAAGAATAAATAGTCTCACCCAGCCATTCCAGAAGGTGGTAGATATGAGCAACAATTTTGCTGCATATTCAGGCAACATTTTTCATTCATTGGTGTTTTTACTTCTGAAGCATGTTAAATAAATTAAATGACGCAGGGCTCCCCCTCACAGAGCCCGTGGTTTTTAAAAAAATTTTATTGGGGCTCTGCAACAAAATATTGCCATCTGCACAAGTTATGTTCAATTTCTTGCTGTATGTTTTGCAACAAGCGAGAGGCTTCTTCATTCTCATAGGAGGCTGAAAAGAGCCTTTGTTTGGGCCCTGAACACCTGGAGGGAGTTATCTCATGCAAGCGCTCTCTCTCTCTCTCTCTCTCTCTCTCTCTCCCTCTCTATCTCTCTCTCTCCCTCCTTCCCTCCCTCCCACCCTCTCCACCCCTGCTTATTGCAGCTGGGCCACAGTCAATTCACTCTATAGTGTCTGGGTCCAGTTGGAACAGGAGAAGCACTGGGAGGCAGAACTATCCATGCACATCCTACCACTGATCATATTAGCCTTGAAAATTTGCAACGGCTCACACATTGATGTCATTCCCTCATAAAAATCAGTCAATCAGAGAGTGTTAAGAATTCTAAGTTTTTCACTGTTAATTGGAAGGAGTAGGACCATGCCATATTGCAACTGCCTTTAAATGTCACTGAGTATTGAGGAACTGCAATTATTATAATTATAATTATAATTATAATTATAATAATAATAATAATAATTATTATTATTATTATTATTATTATTATTATTATTATAGCGCTGGTAATCAAAACTGCACTTTCTCAAGAAAAGGTTTGTGTTTTTAGTAAGTCCAAGTAATTGATGCATGTTACACAATGCCAGGTGGGCCTAAATGATTTACTATGGTAAATAAGGCTAAGCCAATATTTTGTTCAAACATTCAATGCATGGTTTTTGTGCTATATACATACTATATATAGTTAGTATGTATAGCATATACATAGTTCCAAATCTTTTTTAATTTGTACATTAGCCCTTGAAACCTAGGGCCCACAGGGGGACCGATGAACCTCTAATATAACATATCTCTCTTCCACAGATCTTATAAACATTTTATGATGTCCAAAGGAACATAAGCTTACCATGATATTTTTATCAAATAGATATTCTATGGTTAGAACACATTGACACATTTCTTTATTTAACCATGTAACGCAAAATATTATTCACGTTTTTCTCATATATCCCCCAGTTACAATATATATGTAATATTTAATACCGTGTTTATGCTCATTTCAACCCATTGCAAAATGCGTATTGCTTTAGTTGATTGCATAATTTATTGCATCTTATCCTCTTTCATGGCCCAAAATAAATATTTTTATATCATTGTGCAACACTTAATGAATATATGATTTGCATATTGTGTTAACAATTCCGACACACTTAAAATCACTCCAGTGTGCTTATGGAAAGCGCAAGCACATGCCTTGCTTCGTATTTTCTTGAAAATGGCAAAACATTTAAACATTTTACTATTATTATTATTATCATTATTATTATTGTTGTTGTTGTTGTTGTTGTATTACTAGGCCTATATTTTTCAGAAATTCAGAGGAAATCAATGTTTTGTGTTTTTGGAGTCATTAAAGGCTCATGCGTCACCTTCATGTGAATATTCCCATAAAATGTAAAATATTAAACGTAGAAAGCTAAGATTTTGAAAAACAACATTAAAGTTAAAATTCTAAAATAATAATAATAATAATAATAATAATAATAATAATAATAATAATAAATTGTTTGTAAAACCTTCAAACAAAAATTTGTATTAACACCTAAAACATATAAAGAACTCGAATAATTGAAATAATTGGAATATAAAGATTTTCTCTGGAATTAAAGAAATGTAATTACCACATCTCTCTCCATTATATTTACTATTATTGCTCATATCATTACCCGTCTAATGCTTATCTTGTTTGCCTTGCAGCAGCATGAAAGGACAGGCTTGACCTTCATTAAAAGGTGTGCAATGCCAATTTGGCGGCGCACCAGATTTTACGAGCACCTGGTGGTTCGACTTTCCCACGAAGTTTACGCGTATATCTGATGCAGTCACTGGCCTGTACAATTGGTTAAATGGCGTATTATTAGTCGCATTTAGCACAGTTGATACTATAGCTATTAATATTAGTATTAATAGGAGGAGTGGTTGTAATACTATTCAGTATGACACAATTCAACTCGTACATAAATACTATTCAATGTGTATAGAAACTCTACATAAACGTTGATGACAATTTAAACTGAACATTTTTATTTTCGAGTTTGTAAATCAGCCAACATTTCACCCTTTCTCGCAAAAGGCGAAATATATTAGAGGCATGAATGAATTCCGAGTCCATAGAGAAGCAGTCTATACCCAGGAAATACCAAACTCCATGACATTCACATTTGCGTATAGCCGCTGAACTTGAACCGCTGATGTCCCAAAGAAAATGTCATATTGTTTGCATAAATAATGTTCCAGGCCCTGTTGCCATTTCCTTGGGACGACCACACATCTCATTCCAGTCTTCCGTTATTTAAATAATGCAATCACCAATATTTGTCGGCTTTCAATTACAGGGTACTCTTGTTCTGACTGTCCCATCTTTCCATTCCATTTCCCTTTCGTTTTTCTAGCCCACCTTTCACAGTTTCCTTTCCCTCTCCATTCCTTCCTGTTTTTCCTCTCGCTCAATCACTCTGATTCTCTGTCTCATTAAGAAGTGTTAGAAAGTTGCTGAAGTGAGAAATGGGCCTGCGAAAGCTCGTTGTCCTAATTAAACTTTGACAAGAAGAGTGACAAGAGGCAATGGAGGGGAAACAATGCCAACAGTGTCCGAGTATGAGCCCAAAGCTGGGAAAGGCTTTGTCCCCCTGAACAAAAGCATTTGTTTGCATGTGTTCAACTCTATTAAACTTCATCAGGCCCAGGTGCAAAAACCAACTTCACGGAGAACATCACAATTCATCACACCTTTGCAAGGCTGACGAACGGCACGCAGTCGCTCCCAATCCCCCCTAAGAACCAGATCAAAGCCACTTCGATAAAATGTAAATATTGAGCTGGAGAATTAATTCACACTCATTACTTCAATTGCATGAGTGTAATACACAGGGTACAATTCGGGGGAGAAGACAACCCCTTTTTGGGAGCATGTGAGATTAGATTTTAATATGCTTCCAGAAATATATATTGGTCACCGGCAATATTCCTAGTGAACTTGATATAGACACCAGCCTTCTTCTGCGTCACCCATTCGGACTGTTTCCCACAGTCCCTGTATCAGTTAATCGAACCCTAGGGTCTACTCTGTACATTCAATATAAAATGTATAGGTTACATTCTAATAATTAGACTAAGTTGGAGTTGTTCTTGGTCTTGAGTTGTTTAAGTAATTTGGCTGTTCAGCAAGCACAAGATCAGCTGAGTGGGTCTGTCCACCCAGGCGTGAGAATGGGAGAATTTTTGGGCATTTGGCCCAGAGCAGATGTTTAGAAAGAATCCAGCTCGATACGAACTTGGCTAAGTATTCAAACGCGCACATGGTGATGGGTGTATTGGATTATACTTTGTCCCTATCTATTGTACGTAGATCTACACAAACATTTTTTCCAGGATGAGTAATTCTGTTTATAAACTTACCTCGCAGGCTACACTTGATCATCATTCATGTCTTGCGCACATGTTCTCCTTTGAAGTGTTTGGCACACATAATACTGCACGCAGCTGTCATAATTTGTAAAGTTACTGCATCTGCAGTGAAAGGACCTTCTCGGGAACAATATGTGTAATTACTCTGTGAATGGATCTTTAATAGTCACTCATGCAAACGTGGCCATAGCCTTATATAATTGCAAGAGTATAGAGTATAAATTGATGTGTTTGACGGTACTTTAAAATTATCCATTTACGCTGCACCACAGCCACACTGGATTTCTGTGCCGCGTAATCGTATGTTTGTTAGATGATGACAAAATGTTAATTCTCTAGCTGCAGATGGTTTGGATCTCTCGCAGGATCCAAAATGCCGACAGTAATAATGAATTAAGAACACTGAACATTCGCCCATGATTGTATTGCATAGGGGCGGAGTTCCGCTCGTCTCAGCAGTTGCCCAATAAGAGGGAGGAACTGAAACTTATTATAAAGGCAGTCGTACGTGTTATGAACATTCAGACATCAGCACGCGGACTCCGGCGTTATCCATAGCCCTCATTTCCAATAATCGACCTATCATGGCACAGAACGGGATTATAGAGAATGGACAGTCCGATGGGGGTATTCCTACAGTTCCGCAACCTGTTCAAATATCAGAAGTGAAACATACTAAGGTAAGACAGCCTTCTAGAGATTAAATGAATCGCAAATATCTACTGTAAGTGGCAAACACTAAGTAGGCGATCGTATTATTACTAAATAAAAATAGTTCCCAGTGAAACATTTTGTGAATATCAAATTGCTGTTCAGAACTTTTGATTTGACAGCCTACGCCAAAAATACACGCGAAGCATTTCCAGGTGTTACAATTTAGTTCTGAAGTGACCTTGTAAAATAGTTGCCGGGTGAATTTGGTAGTGCTAATAGTTTTTTATTTCTTTTTTGTTGTGAGCGAGTCTGTGTTCAAGTTAGAGCACACTTCTAAATATTTAATCGCGGTTATATCAGGATAAAATGTCACGCTCTAGTAGTCTATAATTTTCCCACATGAGATCATGAAATGTAAGCTATGGATAAACTTTTCCACACTCAACTGCACATTTTTCCCATTCACCATGTCTGTTGTTATTCCTGTCATGATACCCCAGTTGTGATACGAATCACGATTTCAGTTAGCTATGTCAAGATTCAATTAACTTTGCTTGTTTTTAAATGGATGCTTCTTTTCAACCCACAGATTTTTATCAACAATGAATGGCACGCTTCTGTCAGTGGACATAAATTCGCGACATACAATCCTGCAACAGGTGCAAAAATCTGTGATGTGGAGGAAGCTGATAAAGTATGTTTTCCCTCGAATTTGAACCATTAAAATATTTGTAATTTATCGCTATGCAGCAATCACACGCGAAATGAAGGCTGACCACTTGGGAATTTATTCAGTTTTAGGCATTTCGAATTAGCCACAGATGTTTACGATTATGTTCTAGACCTATATTGTTATTTATTGCAGAACTAACCATAAAACTAAAATTCCTAACAGATATGATCATACAAACTCATGTACCAAATGGCCTACCATGTAATGTAAACTGAAAAAGACTGAAAATAATATATCGACACTGTTCCAGAGAACCAAATATATAGTCTACATTTAATATATTACTTATTCTTTTTATTTGTTACGCAATGTATATTTTATACCTTAAAACAGTCGCAGAATCCACTTCATGGTAGCCTACCTATGAGGTTAAATAACCTTGGCGGTATAGATGCAATTTTACATTTGCAGGTAACAAAATAGGCTACCAAAATTGTTTTACCTGTTCTATGCCAAATATCTATAATAACTGAGGAATAAAGATTGGAAAGACTAGAGTCGTATTATTAAAAGAATATACAAATTTGGAGGGAAAACGAGTCGGGTTGGGTGTTTTCCACAGGCGGACGTAGACAAGGCAGTGGACGCAGCGAAAACAGCCGGCCTGAGAGACTCTCCGTGGAGGAAGATAGATGTGTCAAGTCGAGGGCGATTGTTGAACAAGCTTGCCGACCTGGTGGAGAGAGACCGGGCTCTGCTGGCAGTGAGTTCATCCACGTCTTACGCATTTACGGTGGCTTTCTTTGTCCGTGCGCCCGCCCGGCTGTTCGTTCGCCGGGCTAACTTACTACAATTTTCACACGGCAACTTTAAGACATCACCAAAATTAAGACCCGAAATGTGTCAACGGTAATTCTCTTTACCATCACAGCGGACTTAAATGACATTTCCGCACATCTGAACTCTGCAGATGCAATTCCAGCCTTGTCAAATAGGTTACAGGAGATCTGGTTACTAACCGAGCACTTAGTACATTACTCCTTCAATAAAACAATCTAAATGAGTCTCCATTCATTTAAGCTATTGAAACACACAAATTTTAATTTTACAAAGTGCAGCATACACATTTTAATAATGCTGGGCTCATCTCTCAAATACCTAAAATAAATACATCAAGTGTTTAACAACCATCTGAATGTTTTATTTAATCTACGAAGTCAATAAAAAGTGATTCCAAGCATTATATAGGGCAAATGCCACATGAAAATAAATTACTTTGTCCACATGTACCCTCAATAGAAACATTTATGGAAATTAACTGTCCAATGTTTCAAGATAAAGTTGCTTGATAGAAGTAAAGTTTGTTCTCAAAGTTCTTTACTCTATACATATTTCTTTCCTTGGAAAAGGTGAACAATGGCATGAATAAAGCATCTAAAATATGTGCTCAGTTGTGTAGTCTGTATAGGATTGCAATATTTGTAGAAGATTTTCAGTTCAGTTCATGTACAGTGCTTTCTTAAATAGCGTAGAGCACTGTAAAATATGCAGTGTTAAATCAACTCTTATGGAGTGCATACGGTCCCTGTTGGACTCATATATCTGTCAGAGTTGAAATAACACTGGGTATTTCTCTATGTACTAAGAATATAATAAAATGTTTTATGAAGAGCAAACAAAGTGATGTCAAAATCGTGTTTATGCATATGTGAAAACTGACCCCATCTGACCTTCACTTCACTGATATTGTCATTTGTATTTTCAAAAGACAAAAGTCTGTTTAAAAGTCTGAGTGTTGCTTGCAAAAGGGTGATATCATACAAATGCTCTCGTTTGTTTTACTGACTTTAGTTGCTCTCTAAATCAGATATATAATCTTCATAATTAAAGCCTTCTCCAAATCAGTTTTCACTTCATTGACCAGCCAAATCATATTATAAATCACATTTATAAATCAATTGTAACAGATGTGCATTAAGTAATATTGAAAGATCGCATGTGCCTGTTAATTACAAACATGTCCTTGGGTACTTTGTTCTTGGGTATCTCTAATTACAATAACTCATAACTCTATTTGGGGACATAAAAACAGATTTTGCAATGTAAAGGTAAATGCTGTATGTCTCTATTGCAGTTCAATAGTTGTATTTCCTCTATTATGAATTTTCCTTATTAATGTATTAGTATTATTAGAGAGAGAGAGCAAAAATTATATATAGTATGTAGGCCTCTGAGATAGATGAGCCTAAATCATCTAAAGCATATAATGTTTTAGTAACCAGTTCATACAATCCATTATGAATATAATTCTGTAGGATGAACAAAAAGTTCATCCTTTGTCTTTCATGATAGAAGATGTAAACGATTTTAAAAAATATCTATAGTATTCTGCAATGAGAAAGAAAGGTTTCATATGTAATGAGCAAAGTGAAGGCTCGTTTCCTTGCAGTTCAGACTTCTGTATCTCAGGGTAATGGTGAGGGAGCAGAGGATTGAAATAACTAGAGGCTCCTTTTCAGTAATAATGGCTGCCATTTCATCCCACCCTGGCTCTCATTAAAACTGCTCTGCCAGCTATCGCTGCCATGCAGAAACAGATCCCCTGGTTCTGGTTCATATCTTGCCATTGGACTCTGTTACAGTGGGAAAGGCTTTGTTTATTATTATTATTTTATTTTTGGACTCATTAATTCCCTCAGCATTTTACATTCTTGGCATTTGCAGTGCACATGAAATGTTGTGTAGCAACCGCTTGAACTTAAACCACTTTTGCACAGTTTAACAAAGTGACCAAGAGATTGTCAGAGCCTCATAGAGGCAAGTCACAATTTATTTTTGCTCAAAATGCTCGAAAATGCCTGTTCTTTTACTTTTTGTCAGGGTAATGCCTCCATTTCTCTGAAATTATTTTAACTTGCAGGTTCAGCTGAAATAGTTCCTGTACAGCCATAATTAGGTATTTTACACTGTCATGTTATTGATTTCAGACTATGGAGTCAATGGACACAGGGAAACCATTCCTGCATGCTTTCTTTATTGATCTTGATGGTAGTATCAAAACTCTAAGATACTACGCCGGCTGGGCAGACAAGATACATGGCAAAACAATGCCTGTTGGTAAGTGTACACCGAGTATTTGCCGTAAAAAGTGTTCTGTATTTAATTTCAACCAGATTCTAATTCACAAATGAATCCTGCTTTGGCTTTATTTGCAATGAACATTGAGTTTTTGTGTGTGTATTAATGTGTTATCATTTAATATAGAAATAAGCATTTGGCCACTATTTGTGCACTAATTTATTTGGTTCATTTAAAATTTAATCAAAAATTGAAGCTCAGTAAGGTTAATAAGTTAGTGGATTCTCAGTTCCAGTAGGTGGCAGGGGGTGGGGGGCGGGGCATGGGGGGTAGTCAGGTAATCCAGCTTCTCTCCCTTACCACCCCCGTGCAATTGCTGCAACTCTGGGAGACTGAATAGACAAAACATTCCTCCCACGTTCCCCTTGATTAGATTCAAATCAAGTGTTAAAAGAGGGAGGGCTGGGACGCACAATGGAGTAGGAAGAAGCTCTGATCATTATCATTGAGGGGCAGCAGCCTGTGGCGACAGTACTCCCAACTTGGACAGTCCACATAGACTATATTGCATGTTTATTCTCCTTTTTTGGCTTGGAATACCAGCAAATATCTCACCCTTTGTACATAAATGTGGGCTTACGAGAGTCTGTGGGATTTGTTCCTTCCTTTAGCATATGACTCCACTATGTAAATCAAAAATTTGATAACCAATTGGGCCGGATCACCCACAGAAATCGAGAGATAACGAGCTTCAAAGGTAACTATTGTGTGAGGGAGTCTCAATGTCTGTAATCAGTGACAAAAAAGGCATTTGGAAACATGATAATGTCAATGGAAAGCCTGGACTGAACAGATTACAGGGTGTGGTTAAGATGCATCCCAGTATGCCGAACCTGACACACAAAATCCCACACTGTATGTAGATCCTGGTGTAGCCATCAGTGTGTCTACCAGCGGGTTCACACATGGAGGTTGGATGGAGGAATTGCCAAGATGCAATTCAGCACAAGACTCAGAACTACTTAAAAATGGCTCACTGAACAATTGACAGCAAAAAGTTTCTCAAGAAGACACTTTTTATATGTGATAGTTTTAAATTTTCATCGAAAGAGCAGTAAAAATGAACCACAATCCTCCTTAATTGAGGGGTTCCTTACCACTGGACTGGGTGGACGAGCAGTGCTAAAATGAGCAGTGGAAATACAGAAGACTTACAAGAAGGTGACAAGTCAGTGTCCAAGCATATTCAATCTATTATAGATCATTTATGATGTTGTGAATCAACACTGTTCAACAAACATAAAAGCAAAGGTATTTTCTGGCAAGATATCCAGTATGATGCATTGTAGTTACTTACATCACACTTGATATGTTCTACTTTTTTATGCACTTGGGCAAATGTAACTCAAGAAGCAATGCTACGTAAAGCACTGCTCAATGTTTTCCATAGCATGTCTTATAAAATGATAACCCAACAAAGCTACCTTGAATCACCTCTGGCTTGATACTCGATGCCATGGTATGGGAGTAATGGAGAAGGAGATTCCAGACTGTGAACAAAGGTGTAAGGCAGAGCCAAAGGTAGCGCTGCGGAGAGATTGAACCACAGCCCAATCTTTTCACAGCGTTTCAGTCTCCTGTTACAGTGCATCCCCGCCTAAAACGCAGAGTCTCGTTCTGAGCCCTGCGTCAGCTACTGAGATTTTCCTTATTTGTGTTCTTTTCGGTGTTTGTTTTTGATCGCCAAGTCCAACGGTAGGCTGTAAATTGAATTGCCAGGTGTGCATGAATAAAAAAAATTGACTTATTTATTAAGATTATCCATTGACTGTTATATTACTTCTTTGCCAGATCAAAGTTTCATGTGCTTTACCAAACATGAGCCTGTTGGTGTGTGTGGAGCAATAATTCCGGTAAGTACAAAAAAATGAATGACTAAATGTATTTTCCATTGATTAGGACGTCCACATTACTCTGTTGGCAGACTTTGAAAGTGATGATAAAATCTGTATTTAGATCATAAGGAAAACAGGAGGGAAGTGAAAGGTCTGAATTTCAATTAATCAAATTATGGATAACTGTATTGATGTGTGTCCTCTTCCATTAGATTGTCCATATATCAATGCAGCATAATCTTGGAAAACCTGTGTTATTAGCCTGCATACTGTAATAAAACATGGAAGTGACACTAGAAGGATGTTTGCTACTGTTTAAATTATGGAATAGACTACGGAATCTGTTTTAGTAGATTAAATTAAAATTCCATATGTCATTTGTGAGGTTTTAAAAGCAACAAGTAATTTTTTTTATTTTTAATGTTTTGTACGAGTGTGCCAGATTGAGAGCCATTGGCTGCTTTGACTTCACAAGGCAAACGGTTTTGTGCCCTCCCCTCCTCTCAGTCACCACGGACATGGCTTGTGTCTTCCCCTGATCACGGTTCAGGCCCATTGTTGGCCTCTTTGTGCTGACTGCAATGTTATCAGTGCGGCGTGATGTAGCTGAAGAGCTACACTCGTACTTGAGGGAAATCAGGCTCAGGGGTTGGCTTTCACAGACAGGGGAGCCACACTCCACCAGACCCTGCACTGGCATCTAGAGCCAGTGCCCAAAACTTGGCAAAGTATGCACGTTTCAAAATAACAATACGAAGAAAGAGAAAAAGAAAACCAAAATATTTCTATATAGCTAATAGAAGGCCATGTTTTGTAATTAAATTCTTTGGATTTTGGAATTATTTGAGCAAGGAAAGCTACACCATTTCATTTATTAACAAAGAACTGGTTTTGGTTTTCCTAATAGTTTCCCAACAAGTTATTAAAGTGAAATGGCACACCAAACATTTACTGAAACATAATCTTAATCTCAACCCACCCTAGCCATACAGCCCCTAACTTAATCCCTGTAAAAAAATAAAAATAAAATAAAAAACTACAAAAAAGGACTGGAAAGGTCTTGATTGGAGATATACATTTACAGACAAAATGAGTCCAGCAGTGATCTAATCCTTGTTTTTTTAAATAGCTGCAGCAAATAAATCTGGTTGTTAAAGAATTAGTTGAAGATTATAAATGAGGGACAATGTGCAACTCCTATAATATTACCCTCCCATTTTCAAATTCCATAATTTTACATCCCTGGCAATTATAATCATTCAGGCTTATCTGTGAAAATAGACATATATCTTCTTGTTTTGCTTTGGCAACAAAGGAGCAAAACCATGCAGTTGTCAGACATGGGAGATTATATCATAAAAATGAAATTCATACTGAACTATTCAGTGTAATTACTGGCACACAAAGAGAATGAGTCATCATAAAAGCAAAACAGGAAGCCATACTCAAGAGTTTGGGGAAAAAAAATCTCCAAAGCTGTAATTGCAATTGCAATCACTGCAGCCAAAAAATTTGAAGTTAACAGTACAAAAGAATAAACTCTTCAAATGTTCTCACTTAAAGCAGAGATTCTAGATATGTATTTCATATTGCTTTCAGTCACTGTAATTTCCTAGTTTTTCTTACAGTACTTATTCATTGTCCTGTCAACCCAGAGGATATTATGCATTCTTTTTTTTCTAACTGAAACAAGCATTCCCATGCTCTGAATAGGACCTCATCTTTAAATTTGCCTCGAGTTGCTGTGCTGATGTCCTTGTCATCTCTGATTCACTTGTTTTGGGTCAAATTGCAGTGGAACTTCCCTTTGTTGATGTTTATGTGGAAGATTGCCCCGGCCTTGTGTTGTGGCAACACAGTGGTTATCAAGCCAGCTGAGCAGACACCACTCACAGCTCTCCACATGGGGGCGCTAGTTAAGGAGGTGAGTTAGCCTCCATGGGCCTGCGAGCATCAGGTTTAGACTGGGTAATGTAGACATGTCTGCAAGTATATTTAGAAGCCTTACCAATGAAAATCATTCAGCCATATAAGGAAAATTAGATGGGAATGGAAGGAACTGTTCCTAGGGAGATGTAATTAAAGACTCATGCCCTTCCATGAATATTATACATTTTATTAGGCTGAAAGCATTGAACAATAGCCTGTATGCTGGAGTCACATATGGTACTGTGCAAAAGTCAGATACCACTCTTTTGTTTATTCATTTTTTAGTCAAATCAGTCATTCAGTGTAAATAATTTTTTCAGTGTCAGAAAATAATGCAGCAAACATACATTTAACAGAAAATTACAAAAAGCCCCCACATGTAATATCAAATCCATCAGTATTTGTCCACTCATTCTTTTGTGCACCCTACTACCACTTTAAGTCTTCCATACTTCCAATCAATGAACAAGTTACAGCTGTGTCCTCCCAACAAAAGTTGTTACCCAAAGTGTCAATGATGTTATGTTAGAACCCTTTGCCTTCAAACAAACAACTATGCAAACACACCTTAGCTGCCTTGCAGATTTCATGGTCATGTGCATCAAAAATGGTTAAGGGAGATATTTCTGATGAGATTAGATATGCAAATTGTTGTGTTTTAATGAATCACATTCTTGTTTGTGTGCCATGTAGGCTGGCTTTCCCCCTGGAGTGGTGAACATCTTGCCTGGGTTCGGGCCCACGGCTGGTGCGGCCATATCCAGTCACATGGCCATCGACAAGGTTGCATTCACCGGGTCTACAGAAGTGAGTTCTTTCCTACTAAAAATAGAAATATATTTGTGTTATTATCAAAGCCGGTGTTCAGATAGTATAGTCACTGAACTTTTGGATGCCTGAAAATGATGTTAATTACATTACAGGCATTGAGCAGACGCCCTAATCCAGAGTGACTTGCACAACTTTTACATGGTATCCATTGTAGCATTTTACATTGTATCCATTTATACATGCGAGAATCTGAATAGAATGTATTGATTGGGGCTGAGCTCAGCTCTAATAAGCTAGAAAACTCTTGATACCCATCACAATCATTCTGCTAATAATACTGGTCCTGATGTAGCCCTATGGCCCCATTTCTGTTCCCTAAAAATGAGCAGAATATGTTTGCAGTTGTTTCAGACATTGGAAATACCAATATAATAATGCAGTCACTGGATTTTAAGTAACTCCTGTACAGACCTGGGTCAAATACGTATTTGTTTTGGATTCAAATACTTTTCTGTGCTCAGTTGTGCCTGGTGTAATTGAGCCTGCTATATGACCAAAAGGCGGGGTTTGCTCTTCTTGAGAGTATTTCATTGGTTCCAATACACCAGACAAGATCAGTAAAGTGTAGAAAAGTATTTGAATCCAAAACAATTATGTATTTGACCCAGGTCTGCTCCTGTACTGTACAAAGGCATTGGAAGCAAATTACTGAAGCTTTCTTTAAGCATGTTGCAAACAACCTTTTTCACATTTAAGTATCATTTAAGTGTAGTTGGAACCAAAATAAAATACCATGCAAGGCAACCTGCTTTGTTACAACACATTTTAATGAAACTCTATGTAGCTGCTTGGATGTAATTTTCTTTGATGGTGTCATTCATTTGTTGAATAGAGCACAGTTGTTTATTGGTTTTGAATCGCTGTCTTTCAAATAAAAAAAATGTATTCTCTTAGGTGGGAAAACTAATCAAAGAGGCAGCTGCCAGAAGTAATCTGAAAAGAGTGACTTTGGAACTTGGAGGAAAGAACCCCTGCATCGTATTTGCTGATGCAGATTGTAAGTAATATGACTTTCTTTGAATTAGTACGATTCAGTTGCAATTAATAATAATTATAATAATATCAAAGTCATAAAGTGACCCTTTTCGAGTATCTCAAGGTGTTTTTGTATTGTGGGTTGTAGTGTGTGCCTTGGTGTGCTTTATCATTTGTGATAAATGCCATGGGATATATAATGATCAGAGTGAGTCAGGACACTCTGTTTAATTCCTCATTTGAAAGGCACCGTCTTTACAGAATGGTGCCTCCATGCACTGGGAGAATGAATTTTACTCTTCTTTACGCTGTCTTTACACTCTAACTATGTTAAATGTTTTTTTCCTTTCACTGAATCTAGAGCCAGCAAAAGTCACTTTCCAATGCTACATTTGTCTTGATGCTGTCACCAAATTTAGCTATTAGATATTTCTGGTGGCAACACATTCGAGATCACCTCAGCTTAGTGTGGGTGTGATCTGTTAGGGCCATGTAACAGACACTGTAACTGATTTTATTTATTTTACTTGAATAACAAGCATGTCATTTACAGTATCTGAATAATCCACTGGTATGTAATCCCACAATTTTATTCTAACTGTCTCAAGCTGTGGCATTCTCTTTCTCTTGTAAAGTTAAATGTAGCTAGAGAAAATACATTATTTGCGTAGTCTGTTATGCTAAAAACTATAACAATTCTTTGGTGTTTCATGATGCTCTGAACCGATTAACTGTTCTTTATGTCATCAATAAGTGCATTGAATTGAACCATAGAGAACAAAGGGTAGTCTATAATCATCCTCAAGTTCAAATAAATCTGTTACTATCCCAGATAGAAGAACCAGCACATTAGCAGTGGTTGTTAAAAAAATCCTCCAATATACCCTATCCTCTTACTTTTGTAAAATAACTTATCGCAAGATTCTCTTTACACTATCATCTGAAACGATCAAGGTGTGAACGTATCCCAGATGCTTTGTACACTAACTTCAAATGTGGCATGGATATCTCTCATCTAAAGAGTAATTAACAAGAGATGTTTCTGTACAAAAGAATTTCATGGATTGTACCAATTCGAGATTGTTCTAGATGTTCTAAAGACACCTTCAGTTCAAAGGAAAGACAGCCCCCTACTGGCCCACCAAGTAGGATTCCGGTAGAGTCCCAGCCAAGATCTTGACAAGCCTGGTCTCAGCTTCTGATATTTGACAAGCATTTAAGCATTTAATTTAATTGTGTAACATATGTTTGAAAGCCGTGTCAGATCCATTGTGTATAGTAGTCAGTTTGTGGGTTCCAGTATATAATTATCTGTCTCAGTAGAACAGTATAAAACTGGGTATGTGAGATCAACAGCATGTTCTAAGGCTGTAGCATGTAGCATGTGACAGAGCTAAAGTGGGCAAAAGTACATCCCAAGGTCTACAACCATGTCCCTTAATTGCAACCACGTCCCTTAACTCTCAGGTGTCCCACACTACAGCCCTGTAACACGCTGGTGGAGGAGACAGTTTAATGTCGTTCTCCTCCTCCCAACAGTGCAGCTGGCTGTGGAAGAAGTCCAGCAGGGGGCGTTCTTCAACCAAGGTCAGTGCTGCACAGCTGCCTCGCGCGTATTTGTGGAGGAGCCTGTGTATGAGGAGTTTGTGCGGCGCAGCGTTGAAAACGCCAAGAAGGTGGTCGCAGGGGACCCCCTTGATCCACGGACATCACATGGGCCACAGGTGAGTGCGTTCATGTGTCTTTACTGCATGTCAATCATTATCTTTTAGTCACGTCACTGGAATTAAACACATTCATGTGCAAAACATAGCACGCCGAATCTCATGTTTGGCACAATAACGTCATTTTTTGGGAATATGAAAACAATAATTAAACAATAGTAAATTTGCCTTTTGGTGTTAGAATTTATTTGTTATTGGATTGTACCACTGAGGGAAGAATGACAGATGTTTAGATGGCCAACATATACTGGTAGAGCCTTCCCAAGCGTCTGATGGGTATAACCTTCTACAGGCCCAATGTCTCAGCCTGATACAATGGTTCATTTATCAGATCATTTTCAATGTGTAGCTCAGCAACAGGAACATCAGTCATGGAGCTGTGTGCGACTGACCTATAATAAACACAAGCACCGCGCCTTAATATCTAATTCACTCCACCTGTGTAAATTCCACTGATATTTTGCCCTCATATCTGAGTATTTATTTTCAATGCCCTGCTTTTGATTATCGAAGTTTGAGAGAAAAAATGTCTTTATTATCTGAGAAGTGCCACGTTTACCATTTTAACTGTCAGTCCTCTCGTGGGACCAGCAAGGCAGAACACCTGGCTTCTCAGTGACGGTGTTGTGGGACATTGTCGCTGCAGATTGACCAGAAGCAGTTTGATAAGATCATGGAGCTGATAAAGAGCGGCAAGAGTGAGGGAGCCAAGTTGGAGTGTGGAGGATCCGCCGTCGAAGATGGAGGCCTCTACATTCAGCCCACCGTGTTCTCAGCGGTCAAAGACCACATGCGCATCGCCAAGGAGGAGGTATGGGGTACTCTTCTAAACATAATTTTCTTTTTATCCCCTTTTAAAGAGTGGATAAAAAAAGTTCACACTCCTTTCATATTTTTGCTTTATTCAGACAGGGATAAAGCAGAGAGAGTAACAGAGAGAGAAGGGATCACAGCTCAGAAAGTACCATGGCAGGGGAACCCCAACTGTGTGGGGTGACTTGTATACTGTATGGCTTGAGAGTAGGCCACCCTGCAGACTGAGTCACACAGCTCACGAAAACGTTGTCATTTAAAAAAAGAGAATAATTTGCACACATTTCAAAGCGTATAGCCAAATATTTGTTTGTAGAGATCCTTGTCTTGCCCAAGCTTCATTCAAATGTGTGGCAGCGCTATCTACAGGAAAGCAATAGGGAAGGTGTGACAAATAGAATCACTCGATACACCCATTGTTCCCATTATCCTATAGTCAGCATTCATGCCAATGTTGTCCTCTGCAGATCTTTGGCCCAGTGCAGTGCATAATGAAGTTCAAAAGCCAAGATGAAGTGATCAAGAGAGCAAACAGCACGCAGTACGGCCTGGCTGCAGCCGTGTTCACACGCAGCATGGACCGCACACTGACCATGTCTGATGCTCTGCAATCCGGCAC
The DNA here is from genome assembly GCF_013347855.1 of Anguilla anguilla. NCBI lineage: Eukaryota > Metazoa > Chordata > Actinopteri > Anguilliformes > Anguillidae > Anguilla > Anguilla anguilla. Next base: position 48,193,828 of record NC_049205.1, read on the forward strand.
TGTATGGTAGGTTGAACGGCTTTCCATCCGCAGGGCCTTACGAACACAACCAGGTCCTGGCTCATATTTTGGTCCAGGTTATTAACCCTCCTCATAATTAAGTCACTAGTAATGGTTTCATAAGAAGACAAATCCCAGGGAATGTGTTTGGGCGGACATGATGGTGTGATGACCTGGTGTTACATCTTTGAACAACTGATCACTTCCCAGGCTTTTCATTTTCAGAAATATTTACATTAATAGCTGACTCCAGTTAGATTTAATGATTTTAATTCATCATTTCAATTTAAACCTTAACTGCTTACAAGTTTGTTTTTAAGAAAACAATCTAGCTATAAAAATACAACAATAACATTTATGGACACAGTTGTGTTTCCTTATCCTATTACGTATGTAAGCCAATACTGTTGTGCAAGCTAAGTCAATTGTCCCAGCCAAATACCACTCTGTGTTTGATCATAAAATTAAACTGTCAGACATGTGACCTGTTTCTAAGTGGCATATATATTCCTTACTTATTATAAAGAAACTGCAAAAAAATGCTTTGTCCCGTGCCCTTTCTGATAACCTAAGAGTTTTAGCAGGTACAACAGATAGTTTTTAAAAGCCTGTTTATTTGTCTTATTTCATACATCGGTCCTTCCCTGCTCCTGCCTTTTGTCTGATAGGGTCAACTGCTACAATGCTCTTCATGCTCAGTCACCGTTTGGGGGATACAAGATGTCAGGAAATGGAAGAGAGCTGTAAGACTACTTCTTTAATGCATATTTCTAAAATAATAATAACCGTACTGAAAGCACACAAGTTTTTTAAAATTTTTTCATTGTATGATAGGTGTGGGATGAATATTTTGGTCTAATCTTTCAGATTTCAGAATGCAAGGGATTAGGTAATTATGATATGGCAGTATTAGTGAGTGCCCTCTTGGAAAATAAGCTAAAAGGGTTACATGTGTATTATGCTCAAAGTAGTTTAAAATTGTTGAGATAACAAGAGTGTTTAAAGAGTGGTTTGTGCATGATTATGGTCCATTAAGAATGTTTCAGAGCTTATATTAAGGTTTTATTTTTATTTTCAGAGGTGAATATGCCCTGGCAGAGTACTCTGAAGTCAAGGCAGTGACCATAAAGCTTACAGAGAAACTCTGAATGGGGCAGTGGGATACACTTCTGCTGGGACCAGCTTCGCCATGGGATCAGGAGGAAAGCCCGCCTGCGAACTGCTACCCCAACAGCACTTTTCACCTGTGAAATTCCAGCATTTATGGATTGCAGAGATATGTGCTGCATGCATATGGGTTTCCAGAGTGATGTGCTCATATCAACCTGCATTCATATCATTTATTTATATAAGCATTATGCACATAGAGAAAATTATTGTTTAATGGGAATGCTGTCATCTCTGAGGTAAAAAATGTCTTTGTCCTTTTTCAAAGACAGAAAGATACTGTGTGCACATTTCCAGAGAGGTAATATTTACCTATAATCAACAAGCACCACTGTTCTGGCGCTCTTTAGAGACTTAAGCCTGTTCTGTTATTCTTACACAAGAGTCAATTTAGCATCTAATTTCAAGTTCAGTTTGGAAATACTCTACAAATCCTTGCAAACCATTAGCATTTGCATAATATATTCATAAGTTTCTTGCTGAACATTATGGGTTGATAATGCAGATTGAAATATGCCTTGCTCACCATTTAGGTCCAAGCCTCCATGGAGAATATGAAGAGCCCGTAACGCTCTGAATTTTCAGAAGCTTTATCTTAACCCGTACAGAATATGCAAGAAATTAGTGAATAGATTAAATATATTTTTAATAAATAGAGATGTGTCATGATTATGTGCTATGGAATTGTATTGTTGTAATATTTGAAATATGTTTAATAACCATAAAATGTGCATGTTTTTAATGTGTACTCTTCCAAGTTAATAGATTCAGTCTTTAATTTTCAGTTTTGTTCCTTTTTAAGGTGGTAATGGTATACCTCTTGAGTTAATTTAAAGAATGTTTTTAAGTTTTTCATTTGACAATATAAAAGAGCTCTTTTTTGACTAGGCTATGCTAGGATCAAAAAATTCTGGGATGCACATAATCTGACCATAAACACTACTCTCATCCAGGAATAACCATTACAAATATATTTAACACATTTTTAGGGAACTGTAAGTGCAATGAAATAAGATCTGTATATCAGCATGGTATAAAATTGATAAACCGGAGAATAAACAGAAATTCTTTACAAACTATTCTAAAAACTTCTTAAGGAGGGCTGTGATTGCTTGACTAAGCATGCCATTTAAGCTTGGCACAAACATTAACTGTAAGGTGGGTTCATCTGGGCCTTTCTGTCTGATAAAATATTTATCAGTCTGGGCATGGAGAAATAGAACTGCCTTTATTGCCATACGTTCGCATTTAAGAACTTAATCAAAATATTCAAGCCAATGGAGTTCTTAATGTCATTTTATTTATGCAGCATGGCAACTTTACATGTGTTGTAACCACAAGTGAAGAAAGCTGGCTGAACAAGCTGAACTGGTTTACACTTTACAGGAAAGACCAAACAAAACAAACAAATACATGGCCCTTTCTTTTAAATATTGTGAATGCTTCAGCTGAAGATACTCACAGACATGGTTTCGAGATTTGGTTCTGCATACAAATAGATTTTTATGAAATATTAAATTAAAATATTTCATTGAAAATACATTTAAACTGCAGAGGTTTTCATTTTTTGCATACAATGCTGAAGATCTAATATAAAGGAAATTAATTATTTGATGGCTCCAACATTTCCGAGCAAGGAGCAACTTTCACTCCTTACACACTTATGGTACGGTACAAATGTGAGTGACCACCCTTTTGTTTATTCAATTTCAAGTAAAATCAGCCAGTCAATAATGTAGGAAACATGTATTTAACAGAAAACCACAGAAAAGCCTTCACCGCTACATGTAATATCAGGCCTAGAAATTGCACTGCCCAGAATGGCCTTTGTAGCAAACATGCCAATGGTGCAAACTGGTCTGGTTAACTGGTCAAAGTTGGTTTCAAATGCAATGAAATACCCCCCTTCACAGTATTTTCAGTATTTCATTAGATTCCAGGTAGCTGTGTGACAGAGAAGGGAGCAAGAGCTAGCCAAGCTTCTTTGGCCAGCTGTGTCATTGCACTTTTAGTCAATTCATAAGAAAGCTAACAAAAGGTGTAGGTGAGACAATTATTAACCTGTATCAAAGTGATGGAAAGAGAAAAAGTGTGGTTAAAGAAAGGAACTGCTCATTATTCAATCTGTTAAATATGGTGGAGGTATAGCTTGTGGATGTATGATACTCGGGTATAGCTATAGACAATACAGTGTACACAGGATTTCAATTATAAAAAATAAATTTTCTATTTTCCCCGACCTTCTGGACCAAAAGAAACCCAAACTGCTACATATAATGAAATATATAATCACAAAAATTTAACCGATGATGTTTTCTTTGGTTGTCAAACAAACATTGTTTTCTATGTGAATTCATCGGCAGCAAGATCTCTTGCACTCAGCATGCGCAGTAGAGGCTGTTTCCCGTTACTTCCGGATGTTTCACTGCCTGGCCCCTCCCACCCTCTCCAGTTTCTACGCTGTATGGTCTCTGGTCTCTGCATATTTTCTGCGCAAACACCAGGGGGCTTTTACTCTAATAGCAATGTATTTCCATGTCCACTGTGCATTAGTACCTGAAAGTGCATGGAGCTGCCTCAGTTTTGCACAAAAATAAAGATTTCAAGCAAATCAAATGGCACATTTGGCTAGTGAAATATATATTGGAAATGCATAGGTGCTGACAAACGTCTGAGACAGCGCTTAATTGCCCATATCATCACAGACTCTCTCAAGAAAACCGCAGATGCTCAATGTTACAAAGTTGTTTGTCTTAAATGGAAATTAACATTACTGGCCCTATAAATGACAGACGTTCATTCTTGGACGTGTAATCGCTATTTTTATTTTATTTACATGTTTACTTAAAATATAGAAATGAATAGGCTATCCCTCGTGAATGGGGTTGAGGTGACTCAATATCTCGCAGGACATTGCAGCTGGAGAAGTTTGATGCCGGTTGCCAAAGAAAGGAATTAGGGTTGGGAGGGTTTACAAAGTCTAAACTACAAGGATTTAGATGGAAGAAATATCTGGCAACAAATGATCCACTTGACTAGGTGAGGGTTTTCCAGGTGCATTGTATGCGAACAGGGATAGATGGGTTCGTAATCAATTTATTAGATCTGGTTTACCTTTCAAAGCTAACATTTAGATTTGATCCAATTAGATCCCAATTCTAGTCGATTATAGTTGGCTAGCGAAAAAAACCGACCAGAAGGCACCACGGGCTGTAAGGGTTCAAAATCCTTTGTGATAGCCGAAACAACAGCGTATTCAGAGTTCAAATAAAACAATACTTGCAACTTCTGCCTTGATATGTGGTTAACTCTTGAAGGAAAAGTTTGTGTCGCAATGACTGTTGCATGTGGCCTACAGTAAATGCAGTATAAATATGTTTCAGTGGTTTTCAGGATTGAGGAAGTAGGCTAACCAAGCTAGACAGTTCTTTACCCCGGTTCATCCAGATCGTCAGTCCACGAATCAAACTTGGTTGACTACGTAATTCTTGAGTCCGTTTTGTGTGTTTTTCTTTTTGGTTACGAGTACGACTGTACAGTATACTATGTCGCAGTCAGCACGCAGCACCACAAAAGAATGAGGTATGGTAAACATGTTTAGACTTTTTCGACAACTGCAGCACCGCACGTGCAAACGCATAAACTGGCAACAACATTTCCTAAATAAAACCAAAGAATTCTTACTGTAAATGAGTAGCATGTTCATGGGACGTTAACTAAGGGTACATGTAACTATAGGCTACTGCAAAGACGGTATAAATCATGATTTTGCGTCTACTGTACGTCTGTTCGCGGTTTCTATTTGCATACAGTCAGTTACCGTTGACAGTAGTCGACCTGAGTGCTAATCACATAGGCTTGTCTTTTTAACATTGTGCGTAAAATCATGTTATTTTCAGCGGTGCGTTTAGATAGTAGGCTGCTTTGTTTCATGTTGTTTACATAATGCTTGAGGATAGAACATTGTTTCAATTACAGTTGTGATTAAAGTACTCGATCAACTAACATTGGATTTGATGAGTTTTGAGTTGGTCGGGCTTGTATAAAAATCGGTTATTAGTTTATAAATGAGTGTTTTTGCGATTTTTGGAAATCACTGAATAAAAGACATGTTTACTGTGGGTGGTAATGTCAGGATTAGTCCATGGTGTTTGTCGATTTAAGGGGACTTATTATGAACTTGCGAAAACTGGGGTTGGCTAATGAAAACTAAGGCAGTGCTACTGAGAAGGTAACATTGGCATTTTTACATTTATTCAAATGCTGCTCAAACACTTGGTCTCCCTGGCCAGCTTAAAGCTGTTTTTAGTTTGCCATGGTTGTAACCAACGATATTCCTGTCCAGGAAGAAGTGAGTAATGTCTGCCTGTTGCTTGAATTATGATTCTGGTGCAACTCTAAAGGTTCTTTTGGAACTGCACTGTTAGTGGTGGTATCTTAATACCAGCTCATCTCTAGCAGTGTGGGTCTGTGACAATTCATTGCAGTATATTGAAGCTCTCACTGATAGCAACTCTTGAGTAAGCAAAACGCATAAACTGTAGTCTCTGAAGGTCACAACAGCAGAAATGTTATGTATTTTAGATTGACAGTTTCTTTTGTATTTAAAACCACACCATTTTAAATAAGTTAGATTTGCATTTTAAAATGTTGCATTTTACCTCTGTTTTAACATTATATATGGATTTCTTGTTCAGAGGAGTTTGCATGCTCTCATGAATGATCTGGAGTTAGTGCACTTTCTCTTTTCAGCAGTGTGGGTTCTCCTCTGTGCTTTCTGGGCTGGGTTATCCAGCAGGTCTGTTAAGCTCATGCAAATGTTGTGGCTCACAAAATGTTGTTTGAAGTTATAAGATTGATTGATTGGTGACCATCTCTTTTGCAGGTTGCAGATTGACTTGGACCAACTGGCAATAAATCACAAAGCATACAATTTGCCCCCTTCCCTCAAGTCTGCTGTCCCACTCTCTCAGCAACGATACATTTGTAGAATAAGCTGGCATCTTTTGAATTTGTCTCACCCTTTGGATGAAGCATGTACTGGTCTGTGGGATTCAGTGAGATCAGTGGTGACAAAGAGAACAACATGGCTGAACAAGAAGGTTAGTATATGCTTTGGTCCACAACAGGAAGCCTTTTTTGGTAAATCTGGAGATTACATCTGATTGACAAGAGGAAGATTTGTTTCCATCTTATGTAATTGATGTGATAACATTTTGCCATTTATAATACAATTATAATTCAAGGGGCATATTTACAGCTTGATATTTCTGATGCAATTCAGGTTAAGCGCCTCATTCAAGATTCCTACCTGGGAATCGAATAAGCAGGATTTGAGTTGCAAGCCCAGTTCTGTAACTCTCTCTAAGTACATTGTAACCAAATTCAGAAGAGTACAGACTAGCAAGCATGTCCTCCGACCTGTGGATCCTTTGACCTAAGACTTGGTATTGGGCCATTTCTCTTTTGACACACACTGGAAATTGTAAGTCGTGACTTATTTTTAGGTCATCCATGCAGTCTGTGGTTTCATTCCTTTTCCCTCTCAGTTGTTAATTTCACAGGAAATGCAGCCACCTGCAGTTGCATTAAACACGAAACGTTACCCCAATAGGTCAGTGAAACAGAACATGCTTTTTGATTGACGTAATTGCCTATTTTAGAACCTGTGGGTTTCAGATATTAGCAAAAAGATCAGAAATGCATCTGTGCTTCAAGAGTGGGGGGTTAAAAATAGCAGAAAGAACTGAAACATCAGATGTGTAAGGCGCTGTACATTTCTGCATTTAATCAGTATGACTGGTGTTGGTGTGTCTGCATAGAGGGCTGTGGGGGAGTTTGACACTTCAAGACGGGGTGCTGGACGCATTGTAGCAGAATTCAGCTGCCAGCCTCGCAGTGCTGATCAGTGCGTCCTGGGGCTTCTGAGTGCTTCACTTGGGAAAGGGGCTCGCCACAGTCACAAGTTCAGGCTGAGCTTTGCGGCCTAGGCATTGCTGGTTCTTGTCTGCGCTGTGATTAGCTGAATATAACCACCAGCAGTGGCACACAATTGGCTTCGTCCTGCAGGGCAACGGATGTGCTAAAACTGGGGCCCTTGTGTTACGACTGCAGTTGCACCCTCTAGCTGCTCACCAGGCACCTGTCGTCCTCAGTGATGGATGCACCTCCCCTCCAGTTGGCCCTAGCTCTCCTGTAATAAACTGCTTAGATTGTAGTGTTGAAAATGAATCCAAATGACTGGTATGTGATTGAATCAGAGGAAAACCCATACATGAGACATGGATGTGGGTGTAAATTCAACTGTACAACAGTCTATGCTCAATTCATTGGCCTGGTGTCAGCCCTTAGCAACAGCCCTTGTTGGTATAGAGAACAAGTGACACGCACATGATTACGCACCAAGCCATCATCAGTGAAAATATTTAGAAACTTTTGAGCCTATTGTTGAGTGCAGATGCCAACCATATGAATCTTATTTATTATTATTAGTCAGTGCAGCTGCACCTGCAACTTCTAGGCACAGTGAATATGAAAATGAATTCTGGGCCTTAGGAAACTTCAATGGGTCTCTAGCATGGCCTAGAGATAAGACACAGAGAGCAAGAACTTGGAGGATGGGGTTAGATATTTGAGGTGTGAATTTGTGTGTGTGTGTATGTCAACAGGGGTGGCCTGGGAAACCCCACGCTGGTATTTCTCATAGGATTTTGTGCCTTAAAAAATTGGTGAATACACCTATGGGCACTATGTTGGAGATTCTGGGTTCGGCCATACCAAAAGAAAGTGGAAGCCAGAGTGTCACTGCTGGCTTTGTGACATAGTTAAATTGTTGCCTGATCTAGCCTCTCTACATAGTAGCTCACAAACATTTCCATAATAGCCAAAGCTGTCCCTCCCAAAAAGATCTGAAAATCCTTAAAATTTAATGTCATCATAATGCTCACTAGGAGAGAAGGTTAATTTACCTATAACCTTAAAACATGTGTTGTATTGTAGATTGACTTGAACCCATAATAATGCATAAAAAGGAAGAAATCAGTACTCCTTGGATCCTCACTAATCCTCATTAATTAAGTATGCATGAGCCAGGAGAAGAGGGGGTGTCCTGTCCGCAGCATTTCGACTGGATAAAATATGTGCCTTTCTTTTTGTAAGTAGAGTGAGGTTGGAAGTTGGTATTTGAGTCTTGCATCTCGGCCTGGCGCTCTACATTTCATCCCTGGTCTTTTTGGCATATTCTGCTGTCTGTTGGTTTTTGAACTATGGTCTAGGCTCTAGGCTGTTACATGATGTTATGTACCAGGACGTGACCAGGCACATTCTTGGGATTATCTTGGGAGAGACGAGCTGTGGTTTGGTATATTTTTTCATTTATTTCTTTTGTGACTGTAACTTGTCTATGTCTATAACCTTAATTGTTTTTTTAAGGTAGTCAGCCTTTGCCTTTAGATTAGACGTTGCATACTTGTAACTAATAAATCTCTCTCAGTTTGGTCTGCCTATTGACAAATTCAGCAATTTAATGGATAATTTATATCTTCAGTAATAATTAACAATTGAAATCAAATACATTTATTAAACATGTTGGATAAGTGAGGGGTTTTAACTGTTGATGCACTAGTGTTTGGTATTCAGAGTGCCAAACATTAAAAGAGAGTTTTAGCTTTTAAAACTGCTGAATTTAGAAATGTAACATATTTTACTTAATCCTCACTTCCCCAATATGCAGTACGCTCATATTCATACGTAAATGAACAATACCTCAATGATAATTAACAATACGTTATTAATTGCTAGTGTGGCACAGATAATGTGCTTTATGCTGTAACGACCTTGTTGCTTGCATTCTTTTTGTTTATTATTGTAGTGACAGGAGTTGGCCAGTGTGTGGGGGTTCCCTTTTTCTAATTCAGAGCACCTGGGGGAAACCCTATAATAAGAAAGCAGCAGGTCTTTCTGGGCCCTCTTCCTGGTATTCCTCCTGCTCCCGGCCGAGCAGTATATCATTTCAAATGTCTGCACATTTCACTAAGTACTTTCCGTTAGCTGTTGTAAAACAGAGTATGTGTGCAAATCACAGCGATCCGTCAGAGTGTGAGACAGCATGGGCTGGAGACGGCGTTGCACAGAGAGTGCTAGTCCCATCACATTGGCTGAAGCAGCTCTGTCATGTGGTGTGAAGCAGCTCTGTGCTACTGCTCTGGCCAGGACAGAAAGAGACCACTGTACTAATAACGTAGAATGGAGCTTAAGCCATCTGGAGCTGTACAAGTGAAATCAGCCGCTGAGGTCACCCCTCAGGCAACTGGTCCCCCTCCTCCCCCTCCCGTATTCTCCTCTGTAATACTTCACTGAGAGCAGGGAGGGTTGGATTTCAGAGTAATGGGTAGCGGGGCAGTGGAGACCAGCCCTGTCGTCAGGATGAGGACAGGAGGAAAGCTCGTCTTATAAACAAAGGAGCATCTCTCTCTCTCTCTCTCTCTCTCTCTCTCTCTCTCTCTCTATCTCTCTCTCTCTCTGTCTCTCTCTCTCTCTTTCTCTCTCTCTCTCTCCCTCCCTCCCCCCTCTCTCTGTCTCTCTCTCTCCTTCTCCATCTCCCTCTTCCCTTGTTCTCACCGGAATCAGACCCTGGACTGCAGGCTGCAGTCTCCTTGAAAGATGGCGGTGTAAGCATAGTAGAAACTGTTATTGCTCAGATAATATAGGAGGAGGATGTTGTCACAGGGTTCTCTGGATGCAGAGAAGAACGTGGGTTTCACACACGCAGTATGACCAGGTATGTCTGAAATCCAGCTGCTGGCTGCCCATCGTACCCATGGTTCTCCTTGGATAGTCTGATTATTACACAGCTTATGTTATTCTTTCTAGTATACTTTACGCTTTCTGTTGATAGTGTAATTCTGTATTTGGTCACATTGGCTGGTTAGGTTCTTTGCATGTTTTTTATGTATCAGTTAACTTTTTTATTATGTAATGGGCTTGTGGTTGAGGCTTATGTGTCTTAAGTACTTTCCACAGTAACTTGTGAAAGATTGCGTTTGCATTGCTTACCCTGATATTACTGTTTTGTGTTTTATGTTTTTATGTCTGTTTTTGGGTTGATTAGTGTTAATTTATTTATTGAGGGGATTATAAGTGTTTGCATCGTGCTTTAGTCAGGAACAGTGTGTGCCATTATGGGAAGAGAAAGGCCTCCCTTGGCTCCTGCTTACCTTGTTAATTCTGATTTCATTATGGAGTCTGCCTTCCCCCTCCCTGATTGTCAACTTTGATTCTGTCACCAGGTTACAGTCCCTACTGTTTTATATTGTCAGCCTTTTAAGTATGCTACAGGGCACAAGGTTATTTGAGAAGAGAAGAGTAAATTTGCATTACAGAATTGAACTTAAAATAGCTCAGTGAATTGTGCCAAATACTCTCAGTTTTTTCTGATTTAATCAGAAGGGTCATTTACACATTGTCACTGCCTTTTGATGGAGGCTTTTTGTCGAGAGACTAGTGGTTCTTTCAGTTTAACAACACTCCTTTGAGAACTAAGATAATAGCCTTGCCAGTGTGAGCAGTCCAAACTGTAGCTACATCAGACATGGGCCAATGTGTACTCATCATTTTGGCGTGGCTTTTGTTTGTGTGCTTAAAACACTTGGTAGTGTATAAGAACTTATATTTATATGATAACATTACAGTATCCATTGTTACTGCGTGACACATTATTATAACTTTGTCCCTATTATTATTTGAAGAACAAGCAAAGTACCAAATGAGACTGACACTGAAATTACTGAAATGAGACTTGAGAAATGAAGTGCGTATTCACAGAATCTGAAGGCTAAGAACACTCCAAATAAAATATTAGTGAACTGTGTGATTCAGTTAAAAGCCTGTAAATTGTATCCTAAGATGTTGAAAGGATTGTTGATTAAACATGGACCTGAATAGGCCTGGTTATATTTTGAATAAAGCTACTCAGGGTTGACATCTTGAGTTCTACAGTACTTGATTCCTTTCTGCATTAAGCAGATAGTATCTGTTGTCAATGCTGAGAGAAGTGATAGTGTCTTATTTTGCTGAAATGCAGTTTATTTCACCAGACATCCTAGATATAACTGTGCTGACCTGGTAGAATAGCTGATTGTGTGCTTTTTGTTCCCAAATTGAACTTTCTATCCCCAATTTCCTCTTTACTTTTATTTGTGCGCACCACTTTGATTATTGCATATTTCTAGTGGCAACATATAGGCTAAGTTGATGGCTTTCTGTTCTTTTTTTTCCAACTCATAGCCAGTTCCTCTCTTATTTCTGAATAATATGCCTATTGGCTGTAGCAGTGTATGATAAAATCTTTAGATTTCAATGGTTACACCTTATCCAAACACCACATCTGATGTATTATACATATACTTTATTAAATAACTGAAGCATCAGTGAAAGTTGTATAGGAGTAGACGTTATTTGCTAAAATTCATTCCCTCTGTTGTGTTTAGTCAGTGTGCTGTACACATTTTTGTGCTTTAAGCAACTTTGTTGTGAGAAGTGTTCTCTGAAAAAAATGCAATACAAATGTCTCATGGATATTGGAAGGCGGTGATTTTAAACAATCTGACTCTCTTTGCTGTAACAGGGGTGAAAATATAGGATGGCTAAGTGGTCCTGTTGAATAGTTAATCACTCAGACTTCACCCCCACTCCGGCTTCGGCTTTGATGGACAGATGGGAAATGGGAGGAGTCTGCAGGCCTTGGCAAGATCTGTGGCCTCTTTGTGGTCTCTAGCATGCCCTTGAAGGTCTCTGTTCCTGGCTCAGCAGTGTCAGGGCCATATTGATGCAAGCCATCCCGGTCTAATGGTTTCAGTCCCTGAGGATTTCTCGGATAGCTCATCTGACTCAGATATTTAATTATTCATATCAGCCCTGATATTAAGCCATAGAGCATGGGGAATATGAGGTCCCTCCACCCCCAAAATGTGTCTGTCTCTACCCTTTTGAAGAAGCATCAGAACTGCATCAATGGCAATTGGATTATCCTGCGGATAAGTCATTAACTGAAGAACAAAGGGACTGTTGTTTCAACAGAGATTACGGTGTACATCCTGTATTGTAAGGAATGAAGTCCAGCATGTAGTACTGCCCAATTCGCCGGCCCGCCCTTGTGGGAGGCTTGCTGTAATGTGGGTGGCACTGTATGCTGATGTGTCTCCATGATCTTAGTCATTATGTTCTAGACTGTAAGTTATTATGTCAACATTGTGGCCTTTATTCCTTCCAGGTTCTCATGTCGCCTTGGCTAATTTACCTGTATGTGAATTTGCGCACAGACATTCATGCATGCCATTTTGCTTAAAATGGACTGGATGCAAATTTGTGCATTTCATTATCTTGTAATTTATCTCTCAGATGTGAGCAAAGAGCCCTCGTGACTGCACTGCTATTGCAGCGTATTTACATTAGGTGTGATTCAGCTCCACCTCAACATTGATGTGGTGTTTTTCCACTTCGCTTTGCTGTAACAGTGCTTTACTGCATTTACCTAAGCCCTTTCTGGAACTGGTTTCTCCCAGGTCACTTTCTGAAAGGATTGTCCTGCAAATGACTAACGCTGTCCCAGTAGAAATTTGTGAATCTTTTTTTGTAAAGTTTTTACATACAACAAGGAGTTAATTTGTTTGCCAATGCTTCATATAAATGAACAGCTCATTAGAGATCATGTTAGGGAAATTAATGACATTGAGGCTCCTAGCATGCTACGTACGTCATTTTTCTAATTATGATTTATTCATGCAGTCAGATATAAACTAATTTTAAATGAAGAAATAATTGGGGAAGCTGCAGTCCAACAGAAATTACGTGGGATTTCATTCCTGGGGTATATTTAAACACCCTTGGAAAGTATATAAAAGAGTGGAAATGTAGCATGATCATTTAACCTGCAGTGCATCTATGTTTCAACAGACTTTAATGCCAGCTTACACACAGTATAGAATGGTTTGCTTGAAGGACAGCTGACCTCTGATGAAGCTGTAATATGTGAGGCGAGGTACACTATAGGAATGAAATAAAAATGAAAATGACCATTATTGTCCATCTCGTCCGACATGGCATGATGTGAGCACGATTGCATGTGGCCGGTGGAGACAGACATTACTTTGTGTAGACTGCATATAATAAGCCAACCGATGCTACAGAAGAGTGTCTGTGGAGTCGTGAGCCTGTTTTCATACGCGGCATGCATGTGCATTTCTGATTTGTGTGATACGTGATCATAGTGACACACTGTACAATACACGTGAACTCATTTCAGACTGTCAGTTTGAAGACAGTCTGTCACGATATCCCTTAGCTTTAGAGTAGAGAGACTGCAGCAGCTTTCTTCAATGTTCTCTGTGTGTGCATTCCAGTCACCTGAATTATGAAGTCGGCAGTTTATAATGGACACAGCTGTAGTATTACCTTAAGGTTCTGCTAATGAAGCATCAGTTCTACAAACCTAATCCTCAGGACTATCCAGAGGTCTTCTCCCCTAAAGAAGGTTAGCAGACTGAATCCCCGTGCGCTGGCCACGGCTGGCCCTGAAGGGGAGAGGAAACTGCAGTTCACAATTAACCTGACTGCGCATCTTGCGCGAGGAGTCGGTCCTCCGGGAGGTCTGCGCCGTATGCATTCTTCATAACCGTGACCTATTTTCGGAGCTCTCTGCCAGTCGGCGGGGCTGCTGCCTCTTTCCGAGCTCGCCGTTCTTCGCCCGCGCTGATGGACGGCATCGCCCGGGTGTCCTCTGCCCTGTTACAGGCACCCCCGACATGGGAGGCAAGCAGTCGGTCCTGGGGAACGGCGCCTTCGGCAAGTCGCCCACCCTGGAGAACATCCAGGCCGCCTACAGGGACGGGGAGAGCGGGAAGGCTCAGGAGCTGATCAGGATCTCCTGCGGGGAGAGCGGAGGAGCCCGGCTGGGAAGGGTAAGAGAGGGGCTCCCATTCTGACGGGATTCGGCAAAGGGGGTGGGGGATGTGGGCAGGCCATCATCATCATCTCTATTATCATCATTATCATTAACTATAGTATCCCTTCTTAAGGCTCACTCGCGTGCCTTTTGTCCCTCAGTCCCCCCTGTATATTAAAGGGATGTAGCACTTCCACCTTCAGTCTCGTCTTCAGCCACCGCTGCGTGAGCTCACCGTTTTCAGTGCGGTACAAAGACCTAGAAATCCCACCGCTTTACCCAGTGGGGAAGGATCAGTCTCTCCATTACAATGGCTTTAGCACATTCTGGGGCCAGATAGACGCTGAGAAACATGGTGTGGGAAGCAAAGTTGGCCTCATTCTGAAATCCCTCTGCCCCCCCCCCCACCATGTTCTGAAGGGGAAGATGAACGCTCTGAGCCTCACGGCTGCCTGTCGGAAATAGGAGAGTGTGATGCAGTGAGTGCCACTGCAGAGCCACATCCACGGTGAGGTCCGTGCACACGCAGTGACTCGATCGGCCCGCAGCTGTGCCCCAGCCACACAGCCAGACAGGCCCGTGAAGCTAACAGACGGACGCATTAGCAATGCCTGATGGAGTGTGTCTGAGCATGTTGTTGTTTATGGTTTAATATGGACTTTTGCCTGTCTTAAAAGTTTATACCCAAATTGCATGTGAATCTGGGCTGCTTGAAGCACACTATCTTTTCGCTAAGATTCTGGAGACAGTTAATGCCAGCATCAGAGAATGGATTGTGTGGCATTACATAATTAGTTGTCCACATTACCGGCTGAATGATGATTGCAGTCGAAAATAAATCACTCAGGAACCCCCCTGACAGAACAAAGAACTTCTAAGTGTGCAATCTTCAAGGACATTAATTTATGTAGACTGCTGCTAACAGTGTGTACACAATTATGGTGATAAAATTGCTCAGTCTGGTTAAGAAACACCCATTAAAATGACAAAACTAATAAATCGTACTTGTGCTGAATTGGATGTAGGAATTTTGCATTCTGCAAGTCTCCAAAGAGCAGTAAGTGGCTTAAAAAGTAGGGCAAAGGGCATCAGCAGCTTGGATTATCTCTACCTTTGCACTTGTAAGCCTTGTAATGTGGATACAGATGATGTTGAAAGGCGTAATGTTTTTTTTTTTAGTTTGTTTGTTTTTGTCGGCCACCAGTAAGTGCCTACTCCAGAGATTAGAGGAAGTGATTTTAAGATGTGCATTGTGATTATGCCTCCTACACCATGTGGCAGTTAAACTAGTGTGAGCGTTACTTGACCAGCTTTTTTTGTATTAGGACCCTTGAGTTTGAAATTGAAAGTATCGTCCTGCAGCGATTACAGCATTATCTGCTGTAAAATGCTCTTATCACTGTATTGCACAAGAAGTATGCAGACTTGAACGGATTAGTGACTCAAGGGTGGGTTATCTCCCCTGAGATATTTGAGTAGAGCAGTACGCATCTGATAGCGATGACGTGTCTGTGTGTGACAGGCTGTAAAATGTCAGTTTACGAGTGACAGAATGAAAGAGGAAGTGGTCGCTGGCATTAAAGGATATGTACCACTGAACAGAACTGCTTTGTCAATGAGTTGATTTTCTTGTTTTCTTCCATTTAAAATAAACTAGCACATTTTTCAGGAAAGCTTTTCCAGAAAAATTTAATTATTTTGAGTGAATCGTTTAAAACAGGCTGGTGTGCGATAATAATTGATAAAAATAATGATAATAATTTGAACAATAAAGATCCGGTTGAATTAAGCTGTGAGGCCAATATTCTGACATATGTAATACTGCCACCTACTGCACTTTTAGTTATATGTGTTGCATTTTATGCACAAATATCTTGTATTGCTGATATTTCCCTCTTGTGTGAGATGGAGCACCTGGATTGAAGCGTATGGCATTGTAACCCAGTCCCATAATACAAACAGGGTTAAAGGTAGTTTGTGGATGTGAGATTTAGTTTGGTTTTGACTGCTCTGGTGGTCGTACTGCAGGTGTGACTGCTGCTGACTGTGGCCAAATGCTGCTTTTCCCTCTCTGCTTCCTGCTCTTCCCTCTCTGCTGCCTGCTCTTCGCTCTCTGTTTCCTGATATTCCCTCTCTGCTTCCTGCTCTTCGCTCTCTGTTTCCTGCTCTTCCCTCTCTGCTTCCTGCTGTTCTCTCTCTGCTTCCCGCCTCTGGCCCAGCTTGAGCTCCTGTGTGCGGCGGCTCAGCACGGAGACCTGGAAAGCGCGCGGTACCTGGTGCGGGAGGAGCGGGCACCCGTCCCGCGGGAGCCCAGCGAGGACAACCCCGCCATCCTGGCCGCTCACTTCGGACACCCCCAGGTGGTGAAAGAGCTGCTGGACACCATGCCGGGTGAGCGCAGAGGGGAGGAGGGGTTTAGGGGTGGTGCCGGGGCGGACGGGGGTGGCGGTACGCGGCGCAGGCTGAGGTGGAGACTGAGGCGTGACGCTCTCTCTTCTCCCCTCGCGCAGCCCCCAGCGTCCCGCGCGACCTGCTGAACTGGATGCTGGCCACGGCCTGCCAGCGGGGCCACCTGGAGGTGGTGAAGCTGCTGGTCCAGGGCTACAGCGCCGACGCGGAGGACTGCGCCATCCGCAACGACGACTTCGCCGTCATCACCGGGCTGCCCCTGTACGCAGCCGCGCAGGCCGGTGGGTGTCGGGGGTGGGGCGCAATACCGTCGCAATGGACAGGAGAGCGAGTCGTGGGTTATCTGTGTTGGATTTATAAATGGAGGCGCCAGTGCATCCTCCTTTCAGCTGTTTCATGCGTCCTTCCTCTTCCTTGTCACTCATCTCCTATCTACATGTTAATGTTTTGATGTCTACTGGTGGATTAATGTCTAGCTTTAGTCTTAACTGGTCAATATATATGATCTCTTCTTTTCATGCATCAATTATTAACAGCCATAAATGTAGGTTCTTTGTATGAGGATGTATTTTGAACCCAGCATTAAAAGCATAGCTACTCTAAGAATATTCCTGTGAATATTTGTTGGACACAAGGCTTAAGCTCAGATATACTGTTCTGTACTTCCATTAACTCTTGTTCTTTGACATAAAAATAGCTTACAAAGTGGGCCCTTGGTTTTGTTGGATGAGGAATCAGAAGTGAAAAAGCCTGGTCACACGTGTGACTGTAGGGCAGCTAACAGCCAATGATATCCGCCCACCTATGTGGGGGTTGGAATTTCACTGTGGCACTTACCCAGCTGTGGCCCCTTCTCTGTCTATTACCGTCTCTGCATTCTACCTGTCCGAATAGAACAGACAGCAAAGGAGTGTAGACTTTAAGACAGAGATTTTCTCACCAATGTGTATCACACATACATTTTGGTAATCAAATTCATGACTAAACCAATTCCTCTTTTTGGAACCCTAGCACAAAGAGTTGTACTTCCTGTTCTGGGGGATTTTCTGAAAGCTGTGTTTGCTTTCCTTCCCAGGGAACGAGGAGATCTCTTGCTTTCTGCTGCAGAATGGAGCCGGCTTCTCATCCTACACCCTGATGGACCATCCTGCCTTCTCCAGGCAACTGCTCAGGACTCAGTTTATGGAGGAAAGTGAGGCAGAGGACAGCGGGGAAGTGGAGGACGTGAGTACTCCCCCAAATATCTTTTCTGACATCACTTCCTTGTTTCTTTAGTGTTCTGGTCTTTAATTTTTCTTATATTCTTTTCAAGTATCCTAGCTGGGTGTTTTTCCTGAAACGTACATGGCTTGGATCTTGCAATACCTAACCCTCTTTGTGCTATTACTGCACTCTTTGTGCCCCTCATGAAGTTCAATGTACAGTTTATGTAATGAGTGTTTTAGGGAAATTTCTGCACAATGTAAAGTGTTTGATCTGCCTCATCCTGGCCATTTCCTTCCATTGTCTATAACAGGGGTGGGCAGTTCTGGTGTGTACACAGGTTTTTGTTTCCACCAATTACCCTGGCTAAATGAGCTAATTGGCTGTATGCACCAACACTGGCTCACTCGTAGATCAGATCACAGAAAAACGTTTTAAATAGTGACGCAAGAACGGTCTTCATCTGTCATTCGTGTGCTTATCGAGAAATGTAGCTAAAATCTCAGATGGCGTAAATGTTAGGGCCAATTAAATCATTAAGACCAGAAGGCATGAAATCCAGGACAGGGTATGGCCCTTCCTTGTCCGCCTCTGGTCTATAAAGATCAGTAAATTGAATTGTGTCGTCATGTTGCTGTAAGGGCAGTGTGTTTTTGTCAGCTTTGGAGTTTGGATTTTTCTATGGTGCTTTCTCATAGCATCAAACATGAGGGGAAAATGTCTTCAAGCAAAACTAACAACAGTCCTTCCTAGTTGGTAGCAATGATGAAGCCTACAGTGCTACACGTGATGGTGGTCTGCGCAGCACAGGTTTGACTCTGGCTCTGGCTGTCTGCAGGCTCTCTTTGTGCGCTGGTCAGGGCTGAAGCTACCATGGCTGGAGCTGGACTGGTTCATCGACCTCTCATCCCGCATCACGCACCTGGACCTGTCTTCCAACGGCCTTTCGGCCCTCCCTTCGGTGGTCCCCTGGGGCCTCATCAACCTCCACAGGCTGGACTTCTCCAACAACCAGCTGAAAGAGCTGCCCACTGCCCGCTCTTCCCAGGAGATCATCTGCACCCAGTGAGTTACGGCGCTGTGCTCTTTTTCAAACTGATCCTCTGCTCTGGCTCTGTACAGACACAGGGTCTACTGCTTTTTGTTTTCAGCTTAAAATCAGCAAGCATTTCAGACCATTACATTACAGTCACTCAGCAGACACTCTTATTCAGAGCTAAGTACAAAGGTGGAAAACTCTGGGTTTTAGTCTAATTAGTCTAGACCCTGGGTTTTCAACAGGGGGTCTCTGGACCCCTGAGGGTCCTTGAAGATACTGCAGAGGGTACTTGGCCAGACTTTATATCTGCTGGCTATATATAGATTTTGGGAAAAATTTGAAAATGTGAAACCTTTTTAATTTATGATGGCAGTCCCCTGGATGCCATTGAGCCTGGGTGAGGTTTGAAAACCCCTGATCTAGTCCAAAGATCAAAGAAACCAGGTGAGGCAAGTTAACTGCAGAATGAACCCTTTGTCCTAAACGGCTCATAGCAATACTTAATTCATAATATCTGGGTGCTCAATGATGCCTCAATCATGGATTTGTCAGGATTCGGTGGAGAGCTCTGTAATCCTCCCTGTGTGTAACCTGATGTCTTTGTGTCCCTCCTGAAGGTTGCGTGAAGTTAACCTCTCTCAGAACGAGCTGGCTTGCCTTCCCTCTGGCCTGCTGCACCTGACCCGCATTAAGAAGCTCACTGCAGCCAAGAACCAGCTCAAAGCACTATTCGACATCCCAAACGGTATACTTTCTTGCAACGTCAATGAACAGTCAATGATAGCATCCAAAAACAGATTTGAAGTTCCCAATAGAAGCTTGTGTTGTACAAGGATCCCCATCAGTCTCAATACTGCTACAGCACATATTGAGATGGAGTTGCATAGGCAAAACAGATCTGCTGAAAAGAACATGTATTCACTGAAAGTTTTATTGTAGCCAAGACTATGGATGCCATTGTTTTCTATAAGGAGATTTAGTACAAGGTACAATGATTTTTATTTAATAGAGTGGGATTACTGATTTTGTCTGTGGATGTTGGGATAACTTCCTTTAATTCTGGTGTTGTACTGTAATAATGTTTGTAGGGCACTTTCAGGCTACTGGTTTTAGATGCTTTGCAATCATACATTAAATCATAATAAAGCAATAGACATAATACACAAAAGACAGGGGATCACAGGTGAGGGTCAATCCCCTACTGTGACACCTGCTGAGCTGTGATACCGTCTCTGTCTGGTATCTATCTGCTTTCTGTCTGTCTAAATAAAGCAAAAAATACAAAAATAGGGAGGAAAAAATATTAATTTGTTAAACAATGCAGATAATTAAAAAAATAAGTTGTCATATAAGGAAACATAAAATTAGAAGACGTGACTTTAATTTGGAGACGGTCTGTGCAGCCCTGACGTGCTCAGGCAGAGCATTCGGTATGCAAATTCACCCTGTTGCATTCAGTCTGGCGTTCGGGGCACACAGTGGGCATTGAGCAGAGGCTCTGAGCCTTCTGCTGGGGGCATATGAGGTCAGAAACTCAGAAATATATTCAGGGCCCGCGCTGTTTAATGGCCTGTATGTCAGTGAAAGAATTCTGAACTGAACGAGCTCTGGATTCCTCTGGAAGCCAGGGGAGGAATGCTGTAACTGGGATGATATGGGCACTTGCATTCATGATTGTTGAAACTCTGGCAGCTCAGCTTTTAAATCAGCTGAAGACGGGACAGAGCTTGTGCATTTAGACAAAGAGAAATGGGCATGGCAGTAGTCTAGGCTCGATGAGATAAAAGTATGAATCACCATTTCCATCAGTTTTTGAAAGATTTTATTGTATAAGATTCGTCAGCTTTTATATTATTTTATCTTGACTCTGTTTCTTAGCTGATAATAACAGGTCTGTGATGTTTCATTTGTATGTCTGAAAGTTTACATTTGAATCATAATGACTCACCTCTCAGATTTTAAATTGTCACACAGTGGCAGTGGAAGTATAAGAGATTGCAGCATGTAAACAGGAAACAAAATTGGCTGTAAAATTGATGCTAGAGGAAATCCACTGGAGGGCACTACAGCGGACAAACACCAATTTTAACAGATAATTTTCTATTTGAGGTGGGAAGAAAAAAACTGCTTAAATGCTAAGAAACATTATTATTTAGCAAAAGCTCTTATCCAGAGGGACGGATTACCTTTTTTTGTATAGAATCCCTTTATTCAGTCAGATATTTTTACTGAAGCAATTGAGTTTAAGTACAGTTAGAGGTACATCAATGTTAAGTGTACAACAGTAGCACCATGACTGGGAATTAAAACCACAACCCTTAAGGCTTTAAGCCCAGTTCTCTAATCTTTATACCACACTGCCACTCCATTATAGTGAGTCCTTCATGTGTAATGTGAGATCTGAGTTTCTCAGTCTAAATAGATTGGTCAGTGGCAACACTGAGCTAATAAAATGGGAATTTATTATTTATTTGAGTCTGTATTTAGAATAAGGTTGTTTGTGACTCATAAAAAATCTGTCTGTGCAATTATTTTGGTGGAAATTCAGTTCAGAGACTGTGTTCAACTTAGGAATGTGGTTAGTTGCCTAGAAACTATTTTCTCTTGGATTTAAAAATAAAAAATATTTTGGAAACTGGCCTCTACGGTAATTACAGGCTCATTCAGATTTGGCATATACAAATGTGGCAGTGAAGCAGCGAAATCACAGCCACTGTATAATATCTTTCCTTGAACGCTTCTGATTTTTTTGAATGAACATACTTCACACATCCTTTAAAAATCTCATTTTTAAATGTTGGATACTGCTATGACCCATTCTGCTGTGATGTAGTGACAGCATTCTCAGAGTTTAGGAAATTTTTCCTACTGTGAAAAAAGGTCCATATCCATATTTGATTCAGTTCAGTGCAACTGAAAAAATATGTTCTCGGTTTGTCTATTTTTATGACATTATTTTTTATTTTCATGGTGGTGGTTATACTCTTCCTTTCCCAGGGACCAACTGGATTGGCCTCCGTAAACTGGAGGAGCTGGACGTCTCAGACAACCTCCTGTCGGCCCTCCCCTCCTCTGTGCTCCACTGCTTTAAGTCCCTGGTGTGCCTGAACGTGAACAGGAACAAGCTGACTGAGTTCCCTGACCCCTGGGCCTGCCCCCTGGTACGCTTATGTCACTGCAGGAGCTGGGGATCGTCTGTGCATGCATGATGATGGTGCATGATGCCGATTTATGTGCTGAGACAGAGTGTGTTCTCTTTCTCCGGTGAAGATTTCTGCAGTTATGGGGTATTGGGAAGTCCCAGACTGCTAAGGGATTGTATTGTAACCGGGTTTTTGCTCGATTCCTGTGTTTGTGCACTGCTGTTACAGGAGAATCTGATTTCAATTAATATCAAGAATTATGAATGCGTGATGTAAAAAATGTGTATTTCACCTGGTGTGGCCTGATGAACAACAACAAAAATATATATATATTGAGAAATGTAACTTCCCTGAAAACTTAATGTTCCAGTCCCTGTGGAATCTAATTTATTTTCAGGGTAAATGATATTAGTCTGTGTTTGTACCCCTGTAGAAGCATTGCAGAGCAGCTTCTAATGAGATCAGAAGCGTCCCTGACACGATTTCCATCTTCTGGAAGACTCCGCTGAAGGAGGTGGATTTCTCAGAGAATGCACTCAAGGAGCTGCCTGACCACATTTTTGAGCTTGAGGTGACTAAACAAATCATGAAGAGTGGATTTATTTGTTTTTAATGGATGACTGAATTGGCACAAATTCGATCCTTCACTTCACTTAACTTCACACAAGGTGGCAGTGTTATCTTAGTGATTACTGTGCCATGCTCAGTGTTGATGAGTAATGTGCTCCTCACTTTAAATGCATACTTGGGCTCGTTTGCATTGGTTTAATGATGCTGTCTTAATCGAGTAATATTAATAAAGAACAGGGCTGGGCAGCATGTCTTTGTGAAGGGAGCGGTGAGAATGTGGAATGTTTAATTTACTTATGGAGTGCTCATTTTAATTTCCCAGTGTTTAGAACTGAACAATTTAAACATTCTGGTTAATTTGTAGTTTGACTCATCAGCCTATTAGACAAAAATAATTTCACATTGGGAGTAAATTTTATGAAACACAGTGAGGAAGTCATTATCTTATGAAGAATGAAGAGTAGGTCCTGAAAGTGATTGTGGCCCATTGCTGTAACACTGTTTCTCACAGGGCCTGGTTTCACTGAAGCTCTGTGGGAACCAGCTTTCTGCTCTACCTTTGCCTGCAAAGTGGAAATGCTCTCAGCTGAAAATGCTGGACCTTTCCAGAAACCAGCTGGGGAAGTGAGTATAAATCTTACACTCAGTGATCGGAGTGTTACATCAACTCCAAAATGTAGAGTGCTACTACGTCTTTTTTGTTCTTGTGTTTGCTTTTGGAGTCTGAGGGAGACGCTGTAGATGTTGAAACATCAGTCTTCCCTGTTTGTTAAACAGTGTCTTGTGCTGAGCTGTGTGTACTCCAGTGTTTCTTATTTCAGGCTAGGCCCCGTGAAGTTGTCCGGGTAAAGAGTCCTTCTCTACAGTTCAGTTCTCCTGGCTGCTGAGCACCTATTTAGTCGTCTTTTATTTAGCGGGTTCTAAGTGTGTTGGGCATCTTTTTATAATGCTACAGTGTGTTATTAGTGACTCAGTGATCTGAAACAATGCGGATATTTTTACTATTAAAAGCAAAGCCTTTTGATTGGTTCATGCAAGTCAGTGATTGACAGCGCATCATTGTTCCACTCATTACTATTATATCTTGGACTCGGGCTTCTCCTCTGGGCAGTTGGGTTGGTTTGTGCTACTGTCTGAATGATTTCTGTCTTTTCGTATTGCGGTTAATAGCTCTACTTTATGGGGCGACAGTCAACTGTTTTCACTCATAAGGTTTCAAATAGCCGTTTTTTTATACTAACAAAGTTTATGCAATATAAACTATTCAAAATAAATGTTACTTCCTTCAGGAACGTGGAAGCCCCAAAAACCAAGAAACTGGCATTCTTCACCACCTGGCACAGGAGAGATCCAGACCCAGGTACATGATAGAGTGGTGCTGCTCACTGGGGATTGGTCTTGTCACTGGAATATGAGTCAAATACATCTTAATATATCATGTCATTCTCACAGACACTTGCAGAGAATAATAAATAGATAAATAAATAAATAGATAATAATACATTTCATTTATATAACATTGATAATAATATCAAAGCATATGTCAAATGTCACAAAACCAAAAACATTTTAGATAGGCTGATTAGTAAACAGAATTCTTGATCTGATGCACTGTTGCAACTAAGATCTTACCAAATCATTTTTGACACGAATATCCAGCAAACCATGCTGTGTGTGGTCCTCATCTTTTACATATAAACTCACTGGCCTTCCAATATTCTCATTGTACGAATGTGTGTGTGTGTTTGTTTGTGTGCACGCGCGTGTGTGTCTTTGTGTGTGTCTGTGTGTGATCTCATTGTAGCATCTACCATCGAATTTTCCACAATACTGCGGGATTCGCTGGAAGTGCTTTTCTTGAACGACAACCAGCTGGAGTCAGTGCCGCAGTCTGTGTGCAGTCTGAGGAACCTCTCTGAGCTCTACCTTTCCAAGTAAGTCCCTCTCCTGCCCTGGTGTGAAGGTTTCTTGGGAGATGTAGATCAGCCCAATTTGAACTGGTGTTACACTACCTTGGATACTGCTGAATGTGATTGGTTTAATCATGGATTGCCTTATTGAAATACAGACTGATACCTCCCTAGGCTAAAAGGCGGGAGATTTAATTCACTGATCAGGGCTGTGTTGGCACATGCTACGTCTCAGACGAGCGTGACTGTAGCTGGTGCTACTTAGCGGATCCGGCTCCAGAACGCTGAGGCCCTTGTGTCATGTTCCGCACAGTAATCCGGGAATCCGAGAGCTGCCGTCTGAGCTGGGACAGCTGTCTAATCTCTGGCAACTCGACATCGAAGACCTTAACATCAGCAATATCCCGCCCGAGGTCAAAAAGGAAGGTAGGGCGGTGAGCGCTGCAGGGTCACCCTGCGTGCCTGTGAGCGGGGTCAGCCCTGTTCTGTCCTTCTCACGTCAGCCCCGGGACATGAGAAGGGCTTCCCTTAAATTTCAGTTTGTTTTAATATTTAGTCTGGGGCAGATTAACGATTATAGAAAATGTCAGCCTGCTCAGCCTTCCAGAAACCGTTGCCAATCGCCATTACTTGTCGTCAACGGGAAAAAATGTTTTTCTGGTTTATGAGATAAGAAATGTTATTATTTGCAACAAACCGCAAGATCTGTGTCATGACTGTTAATTACAGCCCCTGTCCTATACGTCATGCATTAGAGTCACAAGACAGAGCAGAGCGCTCCCACCATAGCCAAATGTCTTTAACCAAATTCCCTGGCCTCCCCCTGATAGGATCGCACTGCTGACAGTGTAATTCCCCAGCCTTTGGGAATGAATGGAAATTGACATCCTTATCGCTGCTTCATCATGCTGCTTCTGTCACAGGCAAAGGCGGCACACGCAGACACTGGTCTCCTCAGCATTGTGCTGTGGCAACACAAATGGGAAGGCAGGGTGTTTGATCAAGCGTCTGCCAATGAGTGTGACCGCCAGCCTGTCCGTGGGACAATCACATTCTCAAAAACAATAGGCAGGCCTCAAGACCATTGGAATTACAAATCCCAGAATACCTTGCACTATTTTATTTCATGTCTTGAGTGTAGTACCATGCAAAGGTGTCGCAGTTGTGAACTTACCAATAGCACCAACGCTATTTTAAACCTGGCAGCAGCCTTAAAATGGTGGGATTGTTGACAAAAAGCCTGAACAATATAAAAAATTTTTTTAAAAACACACTGGATAGAATTCAAACTGGAAACTGATCAGAGATCTCTCAAATGCAATGATTTGGGCACTTTAGCTTGAAGTCCTGTCAGTACTGGGAACTCTTTAGTGCAGTGTAAACTAGTGATGGCAGTGTCCGCTTTCTTGAACCCAAAAATGGGAGGGGTTGCCACATGTTATCCATGACTAGCCGATATGAGCCAATCATTGTGTTTTGCTGTGGAGATTACTGGCTCGTTGTAGCTATGCTACATTGTTCTGTGAGACCACACCCCTCCAGTGCAGCTGTCTCCCTGGCCCCTCTCCCCAGGACCCGCGGCTGTGCTGGGCTATCTGAGGGCCCATTTGAGGAAAGCGGAGCCCTGCAAATTGCTGAAGATGATCGTGGTGGGACCGCCCCGACAGGGCAAGACCACCCTCCTGGAGGCCCTGCAGACGGGCCGGGTAGGCCAGTTCCTCCCCCTGGACTCCAGCATCCGGACCTCAGCCTGGACTCTGGAGAGGCCCAGCGGAGTCAAAACCAATGTGAGACTCCCACCGCCATCCTTCCCACTCCCTCCCAGTTATGAATCCAGGACAGAATCTCGCCTGTTTTTAGTGGAGAAGAACTTTCCCTTCTTGGTTTCCATAGTGATGTAGATGCTGGTAAATGTTACCCAAACTTACATTCAAGCCTAAAAACCAGGTTATGCCTGCAGGCACAGGATCAGCATTGACCATTAAGGGGCTGGGCCAACGTTTTCTCCATTACAGTTTCTGTAATGGAATTTTCGAAAACCAGTATAGTATCCTTATTTGGTCGTGAATGCATTCGGCTTGACCACAGAAGGGGAGAATTAATAACGTTTTGACTGTGAGATTCTGAGCAAGATGTCTGAGCGAGGAATTTCTGTCTGGGACTCCAGACCCTCCTCAAGTGGACTGATTTCATTTCCCAGAAAGGCCTGAGTCAGCTTCCTGTCCGTCTCGAGGCAGAGGAGAAAGGAGAGGGAGAGTTTTACTTGCAGTATCCTCGGGGACTACTTTAGCATAGCAAAGGCTGTTTAACGATCCCAGCCTTCCTGTGATTTATGGTATTCTCACTTCATTTAAGAGTGTTAGTAATCCAGCCTTAATTTTTTTGCATGGCAGAAATCCTCTTGTGTTGTTTCACCAGGGTTTTCTGTTGCTACTTCACACACTTCAGCAAATAGTTTAGAATATTTTAATCCAAAAGCAGTCCCATGTTATACCGTAAAAATGAACATTTACTGATTTTTTCCTTTAAAATGTTCAGTGCTTTGTTAATTAAGTTCCTCTGAGGTAAAATGCATTAACTGGGCTAGTTTACCTCTGAAATAATGCAAGGTGGCTCTAAATAAAACAGCGAATGGAGCTGCCAGGTTATAATTAGCCAGGGGTGTCCTTGAGGCCCTTCTTTTGCGGACTACACAGCGGTTTGTTCTTATCTGTGTGTGAATAGGTGGATTCAGTGGAGTTCAATGTGTGGGACATCGGGGGCCCTGCCAGCATGTCTACAGTCAATCAGTGTTTCTTCACGGACAAGGCGGTGTATGTAGTCATATGGAACCTGGCCCTGGGCGAGGAGGCCGTGGCTAACCTGCAGTCCTGGTTATTAAACATTGAGGTAAGGGAGGGGCACCCGCCGCCGCTCTCTCCCAACCCGTTTGTCTCTTTATTAACGCTCTGCTCTTCGTCATCCCGCCGCGGCCCCGGGGTCAGTCGCCGTGTCCTCTCTCACCCCGGGACATAGAAGCTCATTGTGGGTTTGGGCTGGAGGCCCTCACCTCTACTATTAACACCACACCTCCTCTACCATTAACACCACACCATCTCTACCATTAACACCACACCTCCTCTACCATTAACACCACACCATCTCTACCATTAACACCACTCCATCTCTACCATTAACACCACACCATCTCTACCATTAACACCACTCCATCTCTACCATTAACACCACACCATCTCTACCATTAACACCACTCCATCTCTACCATTAACACCACACCATCTCTACCATTAACACCACTCCATCTCTACCATTAACACCACTCCATCTCTACCATTAACACCACACCGTCTCTACCATTAACACCACACTTTTCTTGCACTTGTCTTGTGCTCAAGTGCAACGCACTGGAAAATCATATTAATGAATTCAAGTTAATGTGCTGTATATAATAATATAATGCACATTTACATGTAACATGTGTAATCAGCATCTACACATGTTGCATGTAAATGATTCCAATGAATAATTTTGATGCGTTTAATTTTGCTGTAATTATTCCATTATAAATCATGATGATTTTGCAAATTAGGAAGTATATCAGCGTAACTCCTGATGTTAGTACTGTTTGGGTTTGCAGGCTGTTCCTGTATGATAGTGAACACAGTTAAATGGAAGGGCTTCCAGGAGTCTTACTGTGTGAATGAGACCTGTGATTTAAGGGCTGTGAGCAGCTGCAGTGCTTTTTTCTTCTTCTATTGTTTACTTTGGGCAGGTTGCCCGTTCCACAGGAAATTAATAAGAATGCTCTGAGTCCTCCAGGGAGTATATAATGGAGCCTGTTTAATGAATCTTTTTTTTGGGTACGATCTGGTCTACCCACCAGGCCCGAGCCCCTAACTCCGCTGTGGTGGTGATCGGCACGCACCTAGACCTCATCGACACCAAGTTCCGGACCGAGAGGATCGCCACTCTCCGTGCCTACATCCTAGCGCTCTGCCGATCACCCTCCGGCGCCAGGGCCAGCGGCTATCCGGACATCACTTGGAAGCACCTGCAGTCAGTACCCTTATTCCTTACTATGAGGACTCTGTTACTGGAGCTTTCCCTGGCTTAAATAAGACATCGGCTAGGTTTTCCCACAGCAAGTTATTAGGTAGTCAATTTTCAGATTTCACTCTTTACTCACAAGTGCCTTTAAGCAGCTCATTATAGCATTATAAACTGTAAAACAATTTAGTGCAGCTAACCCAGTGAGCACAAGCCCGAATGTAGACATAATCTAGATGTCTACAGGGGTGGAAATGTAGGTTGAGGGATGTTTTGACATTAACGGTCTATGTTAGTTCAGGTTCGCTCTAATTTAGCTATGTACCATCTAGACGTTTGGTGAAATCTCGACTGCAGTTGGTTGAAAAGTGAAAGCTTTCTAGCCAACCAGGACATTGCCAGGCTATAATCGGGTAAAGCCTGAGCTAAATTGGAGAGAGAGGGAGGGAACCTGAGCTAACCTTGTCCATTTATGTAAAAAACATCTCTCAACCTAGATTTACATCCCTCTAGACATCTAGATTCTGTCTAGATTTGGGCTGTTGCTCACTGGGAACTTATTCAGTATAACAATGATTCACACCTTCCCTAATGTGTTTCCCAGCGAAGTGTCGTGTAAGACTCTGGAGGGCCTGGACGGACTGAGGAGGCTCATTTACCAGGTGTCCTGCTACATGAAGGACACCAACGGCTCCTCCAGTTGCCAGAAAGTGGTTGGGAGGCTGGTGGGTGTCGCCGACATCGCGCCCCACGGACAGAACGCTCAACGCTCATGGAGTCTGGCCCGTGTCCCTCACTCCCCCCTGCCTGTCCTTGCAGATCCCTAAAAGCTACCTGGTCCTGCAGGACGCGGTGATCGCGGAGCGCGAGCGGAGGGAAGCCGACGATGAGGTGCAGTACCTGACCGACCTCCAGCTGGAGCAGGTCATCCACCAGGACCCCGGCAGTGACATCAAGGAATACGAGGACCCGCAGTCCGGTACCTCGCTGCAGTTTACTTCACAATAAACTCCGCCTTTGGCTGTGTCTGACCTTCGGAGACATCAAAGTTTGCTTACACCAGAAAATAACATTCAGGACCAACCATGCTTGACATACCATAAATCTGCCTGCCCAGGGCCATATACTTGTGTATTTGTACCTGTCGTACATCCAGCTGGACACTATATATAATGATAGATGTACATCTACATTAGTTTTTTTACTTGAGAATACTTATTTTCAGAGAACCCTTAGCATAAATAAGCCGTATGTGTATTTAAGTAATGTTTACCAAATAGTCAAAGATGAAATTCCATTTGCATCAGAGCACCTATTCAATTGACCGCGATGGCTTCCCCGCAGCCATCAGCTTCCTGATTGAGACGGGCACCCTGTTGCACTTCCCGGACACCAGCCACGGCCTGTGCAAGCTGTACTTCCTGGACCCGGTGTGGCTCTCGGAATGTCTGGAGCGCATCGTCCACATCAAGAGCTCGCGCTCGGTGGCGCGCAACGGCGTCATCCGGGCCGAGGACCTGCGCATGCTGCTGGTGGGGACCGGCTTCACCCAGCAGACCGAGGAGCAGTACTTCCAGTTCCTGGCCAAGTTTGAGATCGCCCTGCCCGTGGCCAGCGACAGGTGGGGCCCGCGTTCTGGTCTCCGCGCGCTGCGGTGCATGCCTTCTGGTTTATGCGACGTGTAAATCTTTCAGCAGCTCCAGGGAACACAGCATTCAGAGTGTTTCACTGTAAAGGAACTTCCAGCCTTCACAAAGGAAATGGAAAAAGCTAGACAATGTTACGTCAAAGTACTGTAATAACACGTGTGAATAATGTATGTCATGCTCTGAGGAGACAGCGTCAAAAAGTCATTCCTATGCAGAACATTCCTTTATGCTATTTTTGTGCTGACATTTGAATGTTTGTTTCTAAAGTTTGAAGTTGAGGCATAGAAAAGTGAAAAATATCTAAAAGGTATAATACGGCTTAGGCATTCTTTAGTTTGTGCTTCTGTGTGATCGTTGTAGTGGTGTCTGAGTATTCATGGCACTGTGCTCAAAGCTGCCCATTGTCTAATGTACTATATGCCTGAGCAACATAATGCAACCTGGAAGAAAAACATGCTGCCAGTTTTAAAGCATGGCTTTCTGACCACTTAAGTCAAATTAAGTTGATTCCTAGAAAGCTAAATGGATCTGAGGCATGCAGTTCTGTACTGTATACCCTAAAAACTTGAGAACTTGAGATTACTGGACGTCTAGCCTGGCAGCCCATTTAGGTTTCTCACTTTGCCTTCTGTCTAGAGAGCATGTAGCACTGGGTCAAGCCTTGTCTTCAACACCCCATGGATCTTTGCTTCTATTACCTGCTCTGAGAAGCTCATCCATGCATATTCTGTGTGTCTACAGTTAGTCAGGGGTAATATATTTTACAGTACAGTAAAACCCTCTTTTCTCCCATCTATTTTTAATCCTTGCTTCTTTGTACTTTATCCCCAGTGTGTTCTGTTTTAATGGGGAAAATGTAGCGTTTTAAGCGTTTTTGGAAAGCAGATCTGCATATTGGCCCCACCCTGACTATTCCATCATTTGCTATGTGCTGTACTACTCAATGGATCCATCCAGCTCTCACAAGGTGAAGTCAGCTGTTCACGGTCCCTTCCTCTCTGTACGTCCCCAGTTACCTGCTCCCTCACCTCCTGCCCCCTAAGCCAGCCATGGACATCTACGGCTTCCGCCAACAGACCGCTAACACTATCCAGCGCCTCTTCAAGATGAGCTTCGTCCCAGCGGGATTCTGGGAGCGCTTCATTGCCAGGATGTTGATAAGCCTGACCGAGATGGATCTCCAGGTACTGAGCAACATACCGGCCTGGAATTAGTCAGCTTCTATCCGTAGCTTTGATTTCGCAAGAAAATGTATTTCATTGCCATTTATTTTCTTCCCTTGCAAGCACAGTTTGGAGAGTTAATTTTGGCGATTGCTTAACTTTGCAAAAGTACGTATTTGTATGAGTCAAATTTAAAGACGAATTTCAATGAAATCCAGACCACAGACTTGTGGGAGAGACCAGCAAGGAGAGCGCAAAGCAAACACTGGCCCTTTGGCTGCTTTTTTTCCTGGGAGTGATTTTTTTATTTTTTCTTTATTGCTTGTTCAGAGCTAATGGTGAACAAGGATATTAAGGGGATTAAGACAGTTAGATTTTTTTTCCTCTTCTGGTTTCAGACTTTCGAGAACAGAAAGAACGCCAGGAGCCTGAGGAACCGCAACACGGTCATTTACAGCTTCGCGGGCAACCAGCAGAGGAGCAGGTGCAGCACGTTCCGCGTCAGACGCAGCCAGACCATCTACTGGAAGGAGGGGCTGCTGGTCACGTTCGATGGGGGGTTCTTAAGGTACAACCTGGGCTGCTGTCATCCCGGGCCACGCTAAGATAGAAACCCGCACACATTTACCCAAAAATGAATCTTCAGTACACGTCTGTAATATTATGGCCGAAGTCAGATGATAGATCCAGTAGGGAAACTGCAAAAAACCCAATCGTGTTGTTAAAATGTTTTTTAAAATGTTTTAAAAATGTTTAAAATGTTGTGAGACTTGTGATGCTCTTGATATTTTAGAGCATGTATGTTCCCCAGACTCTCTATGGTAGACAAAAGCACCTAACTGAGTGTTACTGAGTGCAATTAAGCATTTATTAGTCTTTGGTGGATAGTGGCCTGCTTCATCAACTGCTCCGTGATTTTGTTTATTAGCACATCATCATTTGGACAAAAAAACAGCCAATGAATATGTAGAAGAAGGAAGTTAAAGGGGCGAGACATGTGTAATTTGACAGTGGAAGAGCAATGTGCTGATGTGTAGACTGCAGCAGCCACTTCTGTTCTGCATCAAGCAGTCGACTGCAGCCGGAATTGCGGGTGATTTTGTTTAACATCAGGACAATTTGCCCAGGCGTAAATACGGGCACGGGGGTAATGCGTATGAACTCCGCAGGCCTGTGAAGCCAGCGCTGGTTGCCGGGGAGATTAGTGCCGCTTGGTGACCCCTGCCCCGCTTCCTCCCTCCCTCTCTCTCACTCTCTCTTTCTCTCCCGCAGCGTGGAGTCCTCTGACGTCAACTGGAAGAGGAAGAAGAGCGGGGGCATCAAGATCATCTGCCAGTCGGAGACGCGAGACTTCTCCGCCATGGCCTTCATCACCGATCACGTCAACTCCCTGATAGAGCAGTGGTTTCCCGGTGAGAGTCGCGGCTCATTATCTCCGCCATTATTTCCCCCCACCCCCTGCACCACCACACCCCTCCCCCCACCCCACCCCTGCCCCCGCCCGCCTGCCGGCATTCGCTCCGCCTCATTTAGAGGGAGGGAACGATCACACACCCCGGTTTTGTTTTGCCTCACAATTTCACGGCGCTGTCGGGGAGCCGGCCGCACTCCGGGCCCGGCCCATTACACACACACACACACACACACACACACACACGCGACAGGTGCGTCCAAACACCGCCGCCGTACTCATGTGAGCGCGCGACCGTGAAAAACTCCAATAAGGCTGAGTCACAGCAGAGCTACGCCAACGGGAAGCGAGCGTGTTCGTTTGCCAGCATTCACCCAGACGCATTGTCTCATTAATCAGGCCGCGGAGCCTGAAGTTCTAGTGGCTGCTCGTGAGTTTCTCTGAAAAATGAAATCAGCTCAATCTCACTATTCTCATATCTTTTTGGAGACCACTAAGTCTAAGGAGTTACACAGTCTTTAGATTTGTCTGTGAGGTCTGCGGTGAACAAGGTGCCGATGCTGTTTCTGTGCAGCCCTGACGGCCAGTGAGAGCGACGGTACGCTGCTCATAGAGCAGTACGCCCCCTGCCCCGACTGCGCCGCCACGGCCGAGCAGAAGGGTGAGGATCTGCCTGTGGACCCCAGCCCCAGCCCCAGCCCCGTGCACTACTTCAACATGGAGCACTGCGTGATGACCGCGGTGGAGAAAGACCATGTGATCTGTCCCAACCACCCCGAGCGGCCCGTGCCCCTGCAGGAGCTGGTTCCTGAGATCTTCATGACCGACTTCCCAGCACGGTAATCACTCACCCTCTCACCTTTTCACACTCACACCCTCTCACCCTTTCACACTCACACCCTCTCCCACACTCACACCCTCTCACCCTTTCACACTGACACCCTCTCACCCTTTCACACTGACACCCTCTCATCCTTTCACACTTACACCGCCTCACCCTTTCACACTGGCACCCTCTCACCATTTCACACTCACACCCTCTCACCCTTTCACACCCTTTCATACTGACAACCTCTCACCCTTTCACACAGACACCCTCTCACCCTTTCACACTGACACCCTCTCATCCTTTCACACTCAAACCACCTCACCCTTTCATACTCACACCCTCTCATCCTTTCACACTGGCACCCTCTCACCATTTCACACTCACACCCTCTCACCCTTTCACACTCACACCCTCTCACCCTTTCACACCCTTTCATACTGTCAACCTCTCACCCTTTCACACAGACACCCTCTCACGCTTTCACACTGACTCCCTCTCACCCTTTCACACTCACACCCTCTCACCCTTTCACACCCTTTCATACTGACACCCTCTCACCCTTTCACACTGAAACCCTCTCATCATTTCACACTCACATCCTCTCACCCTTTCACACTCACACCCTCTCACCCTTTCACACTCACACCCTCTCACCCCTTCACAGTGACACCCTTTCACACTTCCCAGCACAGTATCCTCTCACTCTTGCACATGCTAGCCTCCCAGTTCACTTCTACACTACCAGCAGCTTACCAGCACCACATCTGGTCTTATTCTCATAAAATTTCTTTCAAAATATCTGGAGACATTCACAGTGCAATGTGTAAGATTTAAGAATTTATATCCCCTACATTATCCTTTCCAAAGTAGTGTATAATCTGCAATGTTTTATGGGCTACTTGCCCATGTACTGCTCATGTGTACACATATGCTACATGTCAAGCGGATTTATGCATACTTCCAATGGAATGTTTTTACAGGGCTAATCATATCAAGCGGTTTTGCCAAGGAATTCTGTTCTTGATTTAACTGATCAAGCTCATATGGGAAAGTATATTATTCCTATGATCTTATGCGAGGCAGTAAAGCAAAACTTAAATAAATGTGAAACGCATCCAGGATAAACATTTTCAATGCACAGAACTAGATGGCCTATAAGATCTTTAATGTAATTCTGGAGGGAAATGTGTGCTGTGCATTCAACCCTCATCACCGATTTGTCTTATTTTGACAGCTACACGGCTTATACAAGAGGATTATGACAAAATGTCACAGGGTGGTTTTGTATTTCCAGCGAAGGATCAACAATTGCACTAAATATTTACGCAATCGCACTAACATTCTGTAATTCCAAGGAACGAGGAAACCTTCGCTAAATATCCATTTCCTGCATTGTGAAAGCCACAACTGCAGCCTTGAGATTACAAAGTAAATGCATGTCCTGCCATATATACGATATTTATGGTGGTCCATCAAAGGAAGATTTTAATCCATTTGTTGGCTTTATGCTGCCCCCAGATGAAAATGTGTTTCCTTTGGGTAATGCATACATATGGTACCGATGAGAAAGGAAGGTCAGGGTTGCAGCGTTAAGCGGGAACGCTATATGAAGCTGGTTTTTTTGGCAGGACACCATTTCTTTTTTGTCCAGCAGCACGCTAGCTTAAGGCGCTCCTCGGAGCAGCGTGATTATTTTCCCTGTCCCTCTGAAAGCCCATATCAAAGGGAGCAGGCGGCGCGGCTCCCAGGAGAGAAACGATAACGGATGATGACCGTAATCCCTGAAAGCTCAGACACACACACACACACACGGGGCCGGTCGGAGGATGAAAGAGCGGCTTGTTTGCAGCGGGGGACGGGGACGGGGGTGTGTGTGTGTGACAGGTGAGGTGTGTGACCGCGCTGTCCGTCGTTCCAGCCTGTTCCTGGAGAAGGGCCAGCTGGAGTGCAGCGAGGAGGAGCAGGACGTCCTGGGCCAGGGGGGCAGCGGCACCATCATCTACAGGGCCAGGTACAGGGGGCTCCCCGTGGCCGTCAAGCGCTTCCACTTCAAGAAGTGCCGGCAGAAGTCGCTGGACCGCGGCACAGGTACGTCACCGTTACGCGTGCTGACCGTGGCGGCGGGTCCTGGGGGTGGCAGCGTGGTATAATGAGCAAGGAGCTAGTCTTGTAACCAAAAGGTCACAGGTTCGATTCTCAGGACACTGCCATTGTAAAGGCACTTAACCTGCATTGCATCAGTATATATCTTGCTGTATAAATGGATGCAATGTAAACGCTATGCAAAAAGATGTGTAAGAGCATCTGCTAAATGTAATGTCCTTACCAACGCCCGGTCGTGGGGTGATCACAGGAAATGGTGGCGGGGGGAGGTGTGGGTGGCAGGGGGCTCCCCGCCGCAGCCGCCGTCGGCCTCATCCCACGATCACCCTGAAATGAGCTGCCTGCGCACGGGCTGCAGGGACCCTGCTGCTCTCCCACATTTACTGTAATGAGCGCTTACAGCGAAGCACACATCCTGTCTGTCTGTTTCTCCCCTGTTCTCCCCATCCCCCTCTCCCTCTCCTCCTTAGCTGCTGCTGTCTGTCTCCTCATCCACTGTCTCACCCACCTCCCAGCTCTGCTCTCTGTCCTGCTCCCTCTAGCTTTCCTTTAGCCCTATCCATGTCTCTCTGTCATTCCCTCTTTCATTCTTTTGCTTTTTATCCCCCCCCCCCTTTCCCTCCTACTCTCTTTCCTCTGTCAACTTTCATTATCTATCTGGCTCTCGCACACTGCCTGCTCACCCACAACCCTCAGTACCCTGTGTGGCTCTGTTCTCTATTTCTAGTTCTCTCGCTCTCTCCCCTCCCTCCCTCCCGCCCTCCTTCACTTCCCGTCTGGTCACATCTCTGCTCTGCTGGTGACCTTGGCAGTGATCAGAGATATGTTCCCAGAGTTATAACAGGCATTATTCATCAGGCTGCCACTGCCTTTTCTAATTAGCCTAGCGTCCGCTCTTAGCCCAGCGTCCACCATTAGCAGCTACCGCCACCCCCTGCCCCCGGTTGTGTCAGAATGGACACAACTGTCCAGTGCTGCCTTCTAATGATTCCCCAGACTGTGCCACACTTTTCTAAGTGCATCTCTCTGTCTCTTCTCTCCTTTCTTCAAACCCATAACTCAGCTCCCGAGCCAGTCTCTCGGTCCCCTGTTTTCCTCCTGCTGTTATTCTGTCGTTTATTATCTGCACTTTGTCGATGTGGATGAATTACAAACACGGGCCACGTGGAAAGGCCACTCAAAACTGCAACACAGACAAAAACCTCCAGACAATTTTCACGACAGTGCAAGGTTTGCAGAATTAGAAAATAAATTACATTTTATATATTGTTCAATGTCAAAAATATTCACAGAGTGCTTTCTCTTTTAGCTGCTCAACTGCTATAAAACGCCTCTTTTCTAGCTGCAAAATTATGTTTTAGGATAAACATAATAAACTGCTTTCATGCTGCATTATGAGTGGTCTCTTTGGAATAATGCCTGATGCAGCACTTTTTGATCACTTTTCAGATTGAATGCTGCATACTGTCAGATAAATATGGTATTTCCATTGTAACTGTCCAGGCAGCAGTTTTTGTGGGCAAATGCTACCACCCACACACAATCCACAGCACACACAGTGTTAGCATAGTGGCAAACTTCATGCAAATTACTAAGTTTTTTAACATTCGGAAAGCGTACCATCCTGCCTAACAGGGCGCCCATTTAAACTATCACTTGCTGTGTTGTGTCTGAAACACTGTGCCTTATGTCAGCTGTCTGATGTGCCGTCCTTGTACAATAATGACAGGAAGCAGCAAAGTTAGTTTATGTGGTGGGCGCAGAAAGTGCTGTACACCTAAGCTTCTATTTAACTTTTTCTTCTGACATCATGGAACAGACAGGCACTGAAACCTTGTCTGACCTGACGCTGAACTCTCAAAGTTGGTTCGGTAACGCATGTTTTACCTTTGTATTAAATTCCCTGGTGCAGTGAGGTGGAGAGAAACTGTCCTTGCTCGTCTGTCGGGAAGCCGAGACTATTCAGTTTGTACACGCACTCGGCACACACTCATGAATAAATAGATTTTTTAAATATGCTGTGCAAGCTGTTGTTGATTTTGTCAAGTTTTATTTTTGTAAAGGAACAATTGTGAGGTTTAGCTTGGTAATTGTTTCAGGTATGACTCTAGTTGTAGAATATAACCAAATCCAGAAGGCTACATGTTAGGGGTAGTATGATTGACTGCTAAAGCAACTCCAGATAGACCTACTGCTAGGACCTCTGCTCTCTGACCACTCTTAAAGTGAGAAGATTTATAAGGAGAAGCTCAGGGTTCAACCTCTTTTCTATCGAGGCCAGTTCTCATGTGGACAAACTGTAGATATACGTAAGAACATATATGTGTGACGGACCAAGGAGCCTCGAGCGTTAACCCCTTGGGTCACGGTGACGGGGAACACCAGGCCAACCCAGTTCTGCCCGGCGACAGCATGCCCTTTTCATGCAGCCTGACAGAAACACACGGCCCCTTATGAAGGATTACCGCTGCAGCGGGAACCCCTGAGCAGTGCGGTAAAACACCTTTCACAAAGCCCGGTCGTTAAAGCCGCTCGAAGTGTAAATCTGCCCAGCTTCACCGGTCATTATGTTTTTGCTCCACGGTAGGAGACCGGAGTGCTTTTTCCTCAGTTGGGAGGGCCCTCTCTGGACTGATTGGTCCATCCGTGAGCAAGGTTTTTCCCTTCAATTTATTGAACCCGTCCTCCCCTGAGATCCCACGAGGCTGGATTTA
This sequence comes from Anguilla anguilla, assembly GCF_013347855.1. Classification (NCBI taxonomy): domain Eukaryota; kingdom Metazoa; phylum Chordata; class Actinopteri; order Anguilliformes; family Anguillidae; genus Anguilla; species Anguilla anguilla. The sequence continues at coordinate 48,232,125 of NC_049205.1, forward strand.
TTTTAAAGCATGCGGGAAGGGCGTGTAATTTATCAGTAAGGAGAGGTCCGGCCGCTGCGCATTCCTAACGTGTAATTAGGCGGAACTGAAGTCACTGTGGTCGCCGTTCTCCCCCCCCGTGCAGACACCATGGTCAAGCACTTGCAGTCGATGGACGCCAGCAGGAACTTCTCCGAGTTCCGGCAGGAGGCCAGCATGCTCCACTCGCTGCAGCACCCGTGCATCGTGGCCCTGCTGGGCATCAGCGTCCACCCGCTCTGCTTCGTCCTGCAGCTGGCGCCCCTGGGCAGCCTCAACACGGTGCTGGAGGAGCACGCCAAGGGTACGGCGCGGTTCGCACACACGCGCGGCGGCGCTCGCGCACGCTAACACGCTAACACCCTTGAGTGTGCAATGGCACTGTAGGGCCTCGTTCATCAGAGGCTGCACGCATTATATTGCTCATAGCGGGCACACACGCGCACACACACACACACACACCACAGATCACATCATCGCAGCTTTCACATATGTGGTCCCCTGTGTCCTTTTATATCATATTACACAGACTTACTGCATGACTAGAACATCTTTACTGCTTCTTCTAATCCAACAGACACACACTCACACAGACACATAAACATCACTGCAGCACAGCTTTAATATGGTCCCCTATGTCCTTTTATATCATATTACACTTACCGCTTGACTGGAAAATCTTTACTGCTTCTTTTAACGCACTCACACACACACACACACACAGGTCATATCTCCAAATCACAGTTTTTCTTGCTGTGCTCTGTCCCCCTATTGTATGACATTATTATTTACTGCCAAACAATCTGCACTGTTCTTTTCACACAAACAAGACTCGCACGCACACAGACACACACCGTCATTCAGTAGAGGTTGTGTGTATTTGAACATGAGAAAATAAATTGAGCTCAAGGGAATACGTATCAGTTTGGCTGACATTACTTGTTTTATATTTTAATGCTGAGTAACATTAAGTTGAGTTTGTGTGTATGTCGTGCAGTGTAGTGTCTACAAGTCTCTGGGGTTTCTACACATGCCACAGCCTTAACAGGCTCTTGCTGTCCACAGGGGCTCAGTACATGCCACTGGGCCACATGCTGACCTTCAGGGCAGCCTATCAGATTGCAGTAGGGCTGGCCTATCTGCACAGGAAGAACATCATCTTCTGTGACCTCAAGTCCGACAACATCCTGGTCTGGTCCTTGGAGGTGCACGATCCGGTCAACATCAAGCTCTCGGACTACGGCATCTCCCGGCAGTCGTTCCACGAGGGGGCGCTGGGCGTGGAGGGCACACCAGGCTACCAGGCCCCCGAAATCAAGCCGGGCATCGTATATGACGAGAAGGTACCTGAGATCCATTTTATGTGCAGGTTTTATTTTCTGTGTGAGAAAGTGCTCAAAGCAAGCATTTGGATGAACGTGCAAAGTATTTACAAATTTACAATGTCTGTGTACAGTATGTGCACAAACCTTTCCTGGGATACATTTTCAGATATAAATTGCCTGTTTATAAAAATAAAAAAGCTACTAAATTAACACCAAGCTCCAATTAGATACTAGAGTCAAGTCATCTTTGTAAAAGAAACCAGTTTGGAGAATTGGCATGCCTTAAGTGGCTTTTGAGGGGAGATTAGAGAGATATACTTCAAAGTGCACTCTCATATCTAATGGTCTGTACTCGCACAGATACAGTGCCCTGCATGTTCATTGTCTTTGAGCTTTCCAGTGTGTAAATAAGAAGGGTATGTGGAATCCTTCCAATCTCTCTCTCTTTATCTGCTGTCTCTCTCTCTGTGTCTCTCTGTCTCTCTCTGTCTTTCTCTCTCCCTTCTTCCTTCCTCCACTCTGTCCCTCTCTAGCACTACGTTCATTATACCCCTGGCCTTTTTATGTCTTGAGTTTAATAAACCCAGCTGACGTGGAAGGGGGTTTGTGTGCCTCCCCTGAGAGCGACTCCCAGCGTGTGTTTTACAGGGGTTTAAATCTTCCTCAGCACATTGCCTCTGCGGGGAACCGCTCAAAGGAAAAGCAGAGCTCCAGTAAAGCACCAGCCTCCATCCACTCCTTCCCCCTGATTAAAGAGTAATGCTGAGCCCATTGATTTTTCCGTCTTCGTTGTTCTCCGTGTGCTGTAATTGCACCGTAATCTAAATATAGTGTATGTACAACTCTGCATTATCCATTGAAGGGTTTGGAGACATGCCTGCGTGCTTGCTGGTAAACGTTGGGGAACCTTGCTCACCAAATCCGCCCAGACGCGCGACTGCACACTTCCTGCATGATTCAAACACTTACACAGTGATGTAATCTAAAACGTACTTTGAAAACCCACGGCTGGTGCATTTTTAAGAACTGTATTTATGGTCCTTTCCGTCTCCAAGCAGCAGTAAATCTGCCTGTGAATACTCACAGGTTTGTAATGCCAGTTTCAGCTCCATTCACAAGGGGGAAAAAAAGACAGATTTCCTTTTTTTTATCTGTATGTCCACTCATAAACGTGTTTAAGTTTCCATACTTTCAGGCTTGGTGAGAACAGAAGCTTCTGTTCCTGTGTCGGACATATTGGGTTACTGTACATAGTGATCACCCACACTGTTGTTGTCTGTGGCAGTCGTCAGAGTTGCTCTGTGATTGTACTGACCCGGCTGTCCTCTCTGTCCTGCAGGTAGACATGTTTTCCTACGGCATGGTCCTGTACGAGCTTCTGTCCGGGCGTCGGCCCGTCCTGGGCCATCACCAGCTCCAGATCTCCAAAAAGCTGTCCAAGGGCATCCGCCCCGTGCTGGGCAGCCCAGAGGAGGTGCAGTTCTACTTTCTGCAGAGCCTGATGGTTGAATGCTGGGATACCAAACCGGAGAGGGTGAGGATCGCCCCCTGTTGGTTAATATATGGCTGCATTAGGCTTTCAGCCCCTGGTGTACTTTAGCCCACAGACTTCAGGTTGACTACTGTGAGAAATTAGCATGCGGCTTTCGCAAATCTAAAATCGTCATTCGAGAAATGGAAAACTCTACTGTTCTACTGCCCTCTGGAAGGCTTGGATATAAAATGTGCATTGTGAAATGTCTGTCTGATTGTTTGATCTTTAGTTTGATATCAATTCAATCTTGTCTGGTAATATCGGCATGTTTGTATTGCTAACATACTGGTTCATACTTTAATCCCGCTGGCGAAATAATTGTATTAGCTCAGAATCACTGGTATTCATTGCCACACACATCCACAAGTGCATGTCCATGCAGATACAAAATATTTTGTAAACGATATGCCTATTATGCCATCCCATCTTCGAAGTAGTTGAAATTCATGGGAAATTTGGCTGTTGCGACTGTAATAACAATCCTTGAAGATTATGCATTCAGTACCCACAAGTTGTGGACTGCAGTTTGTTAATTCAAACAAATTTCTGTTTTATATGGCCTGTATTTTACAAGTGATGCATTTAAAGCACCAGATATAAGCCAAAGTCTTGATGAAATGAGATTCCCTGAAATACGAGCGTGTTCCGGCAGACAGCTGCTCTCTTACATAATTTACAGGAATTTCGTTTGAAGGAGTTGAGGCAGACATAAAAAGCTCCCGGAAATCCATACCTCGCTCTCTTTAACACTCTGACCTACTCTGTATATAAAAGACCGGTTAAGCATAGTGGCTCCTTGAGGTTCAAAGGGAGCTTAAAGGTGCTGCTCTGACGCCTGCTTCCCTGGGACAGCGCCCCCTGGCCATGCCGCTGCTGCGACAGATGCAGGACCCCAGCTTCCCCTGCTTCCGGTACCTTCTGCCCTGCGAGAGGCACAGCCAGCTGTTCCTGTCCTCGCAGCAGGGACACAGCGCCGTCTTCTGGGACGGGGACAAGGACAAAAGGTACGCCACCCCGCCGCGACCATGGCCGGCGGTAAAGAAGGGTGTTCCCAATATGCCGGCGGGAGCTTCTCTGATATTCATCTTTCCCGTCCGCTCAGAGGCAGCAGGGTTTTAACCAACAATAGGCCTGCTTTTCTCCTCCCAACTCCTCTTAATGCAGTGAGAAACCGAAATGTAAATGTAATCAAGTCCTTTAGAGTGTACCAGGCAAAGTGCTTAAGTGGGTGTGAATACATGCATAGAATGTATATCATTTATTGGGGGTTGAAACTGTGACGATCGTGCGCGGATGACTTTTGAAAGAGGCGAGAGAGAAGAGCACACTCCAACGCTTGCTCCCAGGTGGGGCGGGTAATTGCTGTTTTGGTTCAGGGCCACCACTGTGTACTGTAAAGTGGCCCAGCAATAATACCTAGAGCTATGAAATGAGCTTTTATCTCTGGGCACAGGTGCTGGTAATTAGAAGTATTGCCTCTCCTTGAGTAATCTATGAGAAAAGCCCAGGCGCAGCTGAGTCCCAGCTGCCACTCCCACCCTCTGAACCGCGCTGCAGAGCTGCGCCCGGTGGCTCGGCTGTAACGCGAAACCCCAGCGTCCCACCTGGACTAACGTCCGTCCGCTGACCCGCTTTACTGTCACATGAGCCAGCCTTGAGACAACATCTGGCTCTTCTGGCTTGGGTTTCATAATGCGGCCCCTGTGTAGTGTGCGTGTGTGAGTGTGTGTCTCCTGTAAGAATTATTGTTTTAAAATAAATGGTTTGGTATCAAAAGTTTCATTGTGCGCAGATGATAGTAACTTTCAAATTCAACCAACTACTGCCTCTGCATTAGATGGCAATTTCTCTTGCCTTAAACCAAACCACGAAAAGTGCAGTTTTATCCTTCACTGTTTGGGGGTCAGGGCTGCAGTGAGATCTAAATCAGAATCTTTAGGATTAGAAGCATAACATTTAACTTTTGAAATACCTGAAATTATCTACCGTGTTGTAAATACAATTCTTGGGAATATCTCCTAATGCATTATAAAGTACTGTATTTTCATTGGTTTTCATTTCTGCTACTGTGGTATTCAATTTATCACTGTATGGTGTTTTTAATATGGGCTATAAATAAAAAAACTATAAAAAAATACTATTAAAAAAAAAAGTATTGCCCACCATGATAATATGTGCTCAGTGTTCTCTATAGGAATTGCAGTGTAATGATGTGTTTTATTGGTTACGGCATAGAGCTTTACATCAAGCCGAAGATACTCCTGTGTGTGGTGCTGCAGTCGTACTTTGATAGTGGAATTAAACCTTTATTCCTTTTGTTAATATCACTGTAGAACGATCACATTTACAATGTTGGCTGTGTAAGCCAGCCCTGAATGAGGGCATCTGCTAAGCAGATTGGTTGTCAGACTCTTGTTGTCTGCCAGCACCAGATAATCACTGTGCAGCCACTGCAGTGGCTGTGTAGAAATTGGAAACAGAAAGTAGCTAGCTGTACATGCTTCAGACTACGCCGAAGGTGATGGAGAAAGTCATAGCTATGGGATTAACCTCCAGATATGACTGAGCACTCCAAAATGGAGGAGTAAAAAAATAAGGGAGAAAATAAATGTTTAATTACTAATAAGGGCTAGTAATAATGTCATGATGAATAATGTATTGTTTGTTATTGCTTTGTGTTGATGTTCACGTTATTTATTCTGTAGGAATTACTCTGTGGTGAACATAGAGAAAGGCCTGGTGGAAGTGAGGCGAATGGCCTGTCCAGGACCCAAACTCAGCTGTCAGATGAAGGTAGAAAGCTCGCTGTGGACCGCAACTGAGGTGAGCTTCTGGAACCGTTTTCACTATAAAAAGTACGCCGTTGTATGTAGAATTTTTGGTCTGTTTACAGTGTTGGAGGGGTGTACATATAAATGAGATTTCACAATGTCACAGTCAGGGTTAACTCTAGAGGTCCTCACAGTGTTGCAGTCATGGTTAATCCCTAAATATTGTACAAGGCAGATTTATCAGCACTGTCATATAAAACGCCCTGGAATGCTAGCGGACTCCACCCTACCATCGCTTAAAAGATAGAAAAGCTTGTGCATTGTGAAATCTCATCCCGCTACATTTGCAAAATGACAGGAGCTGATTACAGTGTGCTCTTTCGATAGGACCAGCATATATACATCTACAGTCTGAAGGACATGTGTCCTCTGAGCCACCCCCAGAAGGAGCTGTCCTGCCCAGCAGTGGTCTCCTGCATATTCACTGTGCCTGCCAAGAAAGATGTGAGTGTCGCCAACCCTCTGATGTTCATCAAAGCGGGGTACACGTGGATATCAGATAACCCCATTCTAAATCCTCATCCTACACAATGGTAACTGCTTTGTGTGGGACACTTGTAACCGAACATCAGTACTGGTGTTACCACTGAGTTGCTTGAGGAAATGAGGAAGGAAAAGAAATTCTGGTTGCACCACTTGTCTGTCTCACAAGCAGATGCTGACTGCTGTGTTGTGGGAAACAGTAAAAATGTGAAGCTACTGAGGTCTTCCTGCTCGCATTGAAACATGTACGTATGGTTTGGCATTTACTGGATGAGTAAGAACATTTGAACCTCCTATGCCCCGTGACTACACCGATTGCATTACGTTTCCTGGAGGTGGGATTATGGACCTCACCATATCAGACAAGTTGGGTATCGCATTGTGAGAACAGCAGCCGATTTTCCAGGAAGTACGTGGCGTAGCCCGATACTGTTACAGCGCCTTGCAATTAGGTTTTGGTTGAACATCGCTAGCTGTGCTTACTGCTGTGGGAAAATGACTTTTATTGTGTTAAACAGGAAAGTTGCCTTAATAACCTCCCCTCCTCCTGTCCTTCCTCTGTCCTTTGAAGTCCCTGTCATGACCATTATAGATTCCAGGTGTGGGCCTCTGCCCAAACAGCGGCCCTGGGCTCTGAATGGCTTCCTCGTTGCAGTCTCAGCCAATGGCTGGCCTCTCTGCCATCGGTCGCACCTTCGTAAACATGCGTTTAGGGCCGAGGGGAGACTTTGATGTTTCATTATTTATAGTGTTTGTCTCACTTGCGGTGTGTCAAAAGTAGATTTCAGCTCTTGTTTAGCCAGCAGAGCCATCTGTTTTGCAGAAGCGCGTCAGGTTCCTACTGTAAGCAGATAGAAAAAAAAATTATATTCAGTGAACCCTCAGTTCAATTTAATTAAACGAATAGCACCAGATGCTATTCAGCCTAGCCACTGTAATAAAAGAGGGCTAGGTGTTTGACTGTCTTAGGTACACACAGAAGGATCCTCTCCTGGATAACTTCACAGGGACTAACCTTTGGGTTAAGGCGAGTGGAAACACTCACAGCTCGGTAATACAACTCTTTTAATGAAGCAGAGCCTGACATCTTTTGTGAGTCTGAGGAAGACTTCTGAGACATTTAAATGTCAGTGACTGTTTCATTAAAGGTGTTGTATTTCTGAACTTTAAGTGCACCAGCTCTCCTTATTTTGGGTTGGTCTCTATGAAGTTATCCGTGCAAAGATCCAATTTCAGCTGTACACAAACCCATTCTATTTCAATGGCAAAATTGACCATTTCGATTCTGGGTGGGATCAATTTTCTGTAATTTATGAAATGTTCCCGTGGTTGTGTGATTAGTAAGCTGTGGTTCTCTCTTCAGACTCTTCCTCTGGTGTTTGTTGGCATGGCGGACGGGCTGGTAGCCGTGTACACGCTGGTGAACGACATGCCGCTGGACGGGGAGACCTACCTGTGCTCCCACACGCTCAACAAGTCAGTGTTTAAGCTTGAGGACGACGACCCCCGGCTGAAGCCGTACCCGGTGAGGAGCATGGTGCTGGCGCACAGCGGCTCCGAGGTGTGGTACAGCAACGGCCCCGGGCTCCTGGTCATCGACTGCCTCTCCCGGCCCCTGAGGGCCGTCCGGCGCCTGGACCCCTACCTGCACCCGTCCACCGTGACGTCCCTGGCCTCCAGCTCAGGCAGCGGCTGGGTGGAGGAGGCGGTGTGGTGCCTGGACGACCTGACCAACACCCTGCTGATGTACCACGCTGCCAGCTACCAGCTGTGCGCCTCCTACAGCTGCGGGGACGCCAACCCGCTGAGGGACACCTTCGCCGTTCAGAGGCCGACGGGGGTGGAGCCGGCCCCTCCTCCTTTCCCGGAGAAGGACAGCCCCGCCAAGGACCCCGCCCCCGGGGAGGTGACGGTCCTCCACAGCGAGGAATCGGGCACGCAGATCATCTGCCACCAGGACTCACTGACGGACTACTGCTCCATGACGTCGTCGTCCGTCTCGTCCGAGCAGCTGGGGCACATGGGCCGGTCCAGCTCGGGGGCGCTCAGCTCGCTGGCCAGCTCGGCCAGCATGCCCTTCTCCACGGACTGCGAGGACCCCTCCCCGGGCGAGGGATTGGACCCCGCCCCACAGAGCCACGCCCTTTCAGACCAGCAGAGCCACGCCCCTTCAGACCAGCAGAGCCACACCCCTTCAGAACAGCAGAGCCACGCCCCTTCACACCTGCAGGCACTCAGTGTGCTGCCAGTCAGAGGAACCCTGTGGATTCCCAGGTACTGTGTGTACCCAGCTAATATGAGACCGAAGACCACAAAAACAGTGTGGTTAGATTCTCTCTTGGTTAGAGATTATTACGCTTATGAAAAGAATTGTCCTCAAATGCTCTTAGAAAAATAAACATGAAGAGATGTTTTTAGTGTTGCAAACAAATTCTGAAAAATATTTCAGGCTGGCTGTTTGCAGCTTAGTGGTGATAAAAATTATAATGGCAGGTATGTATCAGTGACATTTTAGGAATGTTGTATTATGAGTTTAAATGCCAGATTCACCGAACATTTAGTGCTACAGTTAACATAAATGATCATCAAGTTTCATTTTTAAACTTGAATGAGGACGTCCAGGAAAATGGACAAATGCAAGTGTTGGAAATTGTTAGCTGGGCTGGGTACAAACTAGTCACACAGTCTCACCCTTAATGACTGTCTAAACTCACACCCAGTTACCCAAGCCTGCTTCTGTGCAGTCACACTTACTGTACTGGCTACGCACAGTGCTTTCATGGTCAGAATAGACCGCCTCCAGAAAAATAAGTAATCAAATATGTAAATGAGAGTTTAAGGGCTGTGTTTCACAAGATGTTCCGCGTTGTGAGCGAAGCGCGTGCATGTGTGATGCATCCCTCGCAGGCGTGGTGGTGACGTGATGGTGATCGAGCTGCAGCAGCAGGACGAGCTCCTGAGGGGACGGGTCATCGCGGTGCTCAGCGGCCCCGGGCTGGCCCAGCACGGGTGAGACCATCTCCGGCTACGCCCCCCGGCAACAGACCGCACAGATCACGCCGTGTCCGTATTGTTTAGAGTGAAACGTTTAATACGAGCGCCCGGAGCTCTTAAAACGGATCCGATTGAAAACAAGTTCAAAAAGCCGTTCAATTAACAGGCAGACTTCTGGGAAAAGCAGTCCATTAAACCCGAGAGCGGAACGCTTTGCCATAAACACAGTCCTGTAAATGGCCCGCTTGAGTAAACCTTGGTACACAGAGCTTTCCCTACACTTTCTTACACCGGGTTCCCGATATGTCTTTGTTTTACAGTCCAGATCTTGGATCTGGTGAAAGAAGTGCATATTAATTTGCTGATTCGGACCCAAGAAATATCCCGCAGCTAGTGGATTTCTCCACTCTGTAATTATCGCTTCCCAGCAGCTGTTCTCCTTCAAAGAGGATGTTTGTTCGGAGTCCATATTGAAGCACAGGGGTTTCACAATGCTGAGCTGTTCCCTTCATAAATCCTGATTTGGCCAGTCACCTGTGTCACCATATTTTCACAATATATCATCTTTACAAAACAAGGCCCCAGCACGTTGAAAGTCTGTTAATATGAAAGTCCCTGTTTAGCTCTCTGGACACATATTTCCTAATTGTTTCCAGATGTTATAACTCGGCACTCGTAATTATCGTATTAAACGGCTGTTAAACAACAGTTACAATGCAAAGGAGCTGCGTTGAAAGGAGGGAGGTTCATTCGTCTTGCATCGTCAGCTGTGACGTGTCCTGGCTGGCTGTTTCTTACTGGCCTATGTGAGTGCAAACCGCCATTTTGCACAGAAAGTCCATTTCAGCTTCTCAGTCAACCAGTAGAATCCACAACTATTCATTCAACTACTCATTCACAGTAGTCAGCAGAGCCATTTATAATGTAGAGCACAATAAGAGGCAGGAGTGGAGTTCTCCTAGGCTTGTTTTTCCCCTGTGTCCAGTATAGCGTGATCCACGGTGATCCCTCAATGCCCTGACCCTAGAGCTTTGTGTGTGAACTTGCGTAAATCTGGTAAACAGCGAACTCGTGCACTCCGTGCCCCCTGAAGCAGCCACTTCCCAGTAGCGCCTTAACATTTCTAGGAAGTGTCCACACGGTAATTTCTGCCTTTTAAAACCTAACCCTGTTTTCTGCTCTCACTTTTTTTTCTCTTTTTTCTTCTTCTCCAGGACGCTGGTTGAAGCTGCTTTGGTCGCGAAGGACACTGTTGTGTGCGGCTTTTGCAATGAAAACATGGAGTGGTGCCTGGCTGTCTGGCGGGGCTGGGGAGCCCGAGAGCTGGAAGTCTTCTACCAGTCCTACGAGGAGCTGGGACGGCTCGAGACCAGCATGAGAAGAAGAAGGTAGCTCTTGTGCGGCGCAGAATCGGAGCTCTGTGTGGGCCGGGCTCGGGGAATACACGTTGACAGGCCGCACTGTTCCGAGCGAGGGGGGCCAGCACGCCGTGACATCAGCGCCACGCACAGGGGGGGTGGAGCCATCGGGGTTCAGGTGTTGGAGGAGGGGGGGGTTCGGAATACCCTGTGGGGGAGCGCTTCTCTCCCGCAGACCCTCTTCCACGGACCCGTCAACAGCACATTGCAGTACTGCACTGCAGCACTTGACCTGGGATATGACGACTGTACAAGAGGGACGTCTGTTGCTGGATGTGACATGGAGCCTTGGGCCTAACACTGGGCCAGTGTGCCAGCACCTCCACAGAGAGGAGCGACTGAAGCTCTTCAGGGGAGGAGTGGGGAGGAGCATCGGACATCAAGTAAACAGCCATATCAACTTGCATGTCGATTTACCCCTAAACCATCTCAAAACACTCGAGGGTCAAAGTGGCTCTTTGTGGGTCTCGGCAGAGTAGGGGGGAGTGGTTCAGGAAACAAACAAAAGTGAGAGAGTCAAACGCCGGCACTAAAGAAAATGGCAGAGACTCCTGCCAAATCTGTGAAGATTAGCTGCCGGGAGTTTGGGAAGAGGACTGAAGACAGGATTTTAATCTTTTGATAGCGTCAGAGACCGACCATCTGTTTCGAGTCCGAAGCAGCTCCGCCTGAGACTTGAGACAGCTGTCCTGCAGGAGAGGCCCGCGCTGGGTGACCGTTCCCATGGGCACTGCGTTTCCCGAGAGACGGCATGAAATGTATTTGTAATTTATAGTGAGCGGTATACTCGCTCTCTGCATGTGTAAATAGAACAGAACCGTGTTGTATATATTAAAATATCTATGTAAACCAGCTGGTGTGAGAATATTGCTCTTTTTATGGCAGCAAAACCATAATCTGTGTATTTGCTCTTGTCCAATATGATGGCAGTTTGAAATATTGCTCCCCACAGAAGCAAAATTTGGACCCCAATTCTAAATATTGTTTTTATGAAGGCCATTTATAGTACATGTTTGAGAGTAAGTGTGCTTTGAAGCCATTTTCCCAGCCATTTGCCATTTTGTTGAATGGTTCCAGCCTCTTGCATGTACCACAGGATGCACGGCTCCTGGGTCTAGTGAAGTTTGTTTTAGTGAATTAGCAGTAAGGGGGGGGGGGGAGAGCTCACAGCTGGGTTTCTGGTCCTGTGATGTGGAATTAGCAAGTGATTATAGCCCAGCAGTCGCCGGTCACACCTGGGGATTGTCCTGCTTGTGATTAGCCGATGCTCCCGCAGCCCCAAAGTGCCCTCGGCCCCACGGGGACTGCGGCGATGCGCGGGGCCTCCCCCTGACCTCCCCGGGCCCAGCGTGAGTCGAACCTGCAGCCGGGGCTCCTGGACGGGGCCTTTGATGCCCAGTGATTGATGAAGGACGATGGGCTGATGACAGGGCCTGCACCTGGGCGGAGAAATAAAAGGGGCTTTTATGGGACTCCCAGCAACTGCAAATTAAGGCAATTACACGGCACTGACTGAAGACTTCTGACCGTCAGCCAGGGAGAGGAACTGATAGAGCTGCCCTCTCTTCCCCAAAAATGATCCCACAAAAGCAGAATTCCTGCACAAAACAAAAAAGCACGGTCTCTAGATTCCCACAGTCGAGCTCTAAATGTTTTTGGTCACTGGTGGAATATTGATGCTCACGGAGTGGCTAAATTCCACAGCATGACGGTTCAAATAGCAACGTTGTTGTGTAGAAGACCAAGTTGCATATCCTTTATATAATGATGCAGAAATATCATAAAACTGGTCTTATTAACTGTTTTATAAAGTATAAATGTTTTATAAATTGATGCCAGTGGTTTGCCAGAAGCTGGATGCTACAGGATACACCTTCTCAGATTTATTCTGCTCATTTCTGGCCATCAGATGAATTAGTGTTTAGCATGTCCACTCTTTTCTAGTCTAAAGTAAATTGGCTTGCATTTAGATGATAGTGGTTTTGACCATGTACAGTTAGTGGAGTCCCACAGGTGCCTTTGAGGTCAGAAACACCCTTACCCTTACAGATTTTACTCGGATGCTGAGGACATCCACATCTACCACACAACATTTACAGACAACAGCTTTCCATGCCTTGCCATCTGCACAAATCACATACTGAGGCTTAGTCTTTAATAATCATGAGTAACAAATACTACCCTTACATAGATGCCCATAGACTTGACTCACATTTGGAGAAGTACTGCTGGTATTAATTTCCTTTTGTTATCGATGAAGACCACAGTCTGCACACAATAAGAAAAAGATTCATCATTTTGACAGTTCTACTGGGGAGAACTGTTTCTCTCTATGACTTAATGTGACTGCAGGACTTCCCCAAAACTTCCACCCTTAGTTCAGGTTATAAACATGTTTTTGTGGCTAACAGACAGAGTAGTGACCATTGAAATGTTTATACTTCCGAAAAGTTGAACTACATTTTCAAAATGATCCCCTCGCAACCTCCACTAACTGATTCCAATCACTCGACTCTAGCAAAATTCCACTGAAAAAATAAAACCCCCCGGATCAAATTGGCCACTTTACAGAAACAGAAATCAAAGAGGATTGGAAGCATCACATTTTCATAATTACCATCTGGCTAACAAAACACAGTTCATCCCCAATTGGAGTCTTCCCAACCAACAGAACATTCCATGGTTAGGAATAGAACAATCTCAGTGTGAAATATCTCAAAAATCTCAATCCCCAATCTACAATATCCAATATCTCATTACCACTATAGACATACTGTAATTTCTACAACTCTTGACAGCCTGGTGGAAAATCAACAAAACGTTTGGATCCACAATGAAACCATTTTGAGGACCTGGTCCAGAAGTATAGCATCTGGGATAAACCAATACCTCCAACTAAAATCTGGAGTAAATTATGAAATGAACAAAAACAACAATCTATAGCTTCCTCCTCTAGTGAAGGAAATTCTCCAACACAAAGAAAATCTTTTCCAAGTTATATAAACCTATAATACCTTCCTATGACACAAGAATATCCAGTAGATAAATGCAAGAAAAGATTTCTCATGGTAGTTTTCTCATGGTACTGTCTCCTGGTCTCAAATCTGCAATATTAACCAGCTACTCATACTGTACATGGCAATCCACAGGGCACACCACTCAGCACAAGATGTATACTGTAAAATGGGACTTGCAGACTCAAGACAATTGCTCACAACGCGCACTAAACACTATTTCCATTCCACATGGATCTGTCCACATACTCAATGTTTCTGGCAAGACGTCACTGACAGACTGTCCCTCATGATGAGCTGTAGCTCTCCACTATCCCTACCCCTCTGTGTGCTTGGCGACCTCTCAGTAATCAACCCACCAATCCGCAACAGTAAAGCCCGTACTCATCACCTTAACTATCGCCAAGAAAAGCATCCTCCTTAATTGGAAGCCAGAGATGCAATAAACACCACACAATGGCTTAACCTCCTCAAAGAACACACGTCCAAGGAAACAATGACACTGGAACAATAAACCACACATAATGGAAACATCTGGTCCCTCTTCATTAATTCACCAAATCTGCCTGTTAACTAACCACACTCACACTCGCTTACATCCACTTTACACACAACTCACGTACACACTCTCTCACACATGTGCACATACATATGCATACATATCACACCTCTGATACCAGTAATCATCACTGCTCCGTCTGCAAGATTACCGTGTCTCCGCATCAGTCTGTGTCTGGTCTATGTCTGTCCCCTCTGGTTCTTCAATCTATGTCTGCCTCCCCTAGTTGTTTATCACCAATATTAGTCTGCTGTATCTTAGATTAATTTTGTCTTATTTGATTTAATTTTGTTTTCTTAATTTAGCTTTTGTTTGTGTTGTATCCTTCCCTCAAATGCTTCACCATAGTTTTTTTGTGAACTGCAATTGTAATTAAAAGATTACCTCTGGGAGGGAGGGGGGTGTATTTCTGTAACAATAAGGGGAAACAATCGCTGCACAAAATCTCACTGCTTCCATCAGCAGGTTTTGAGTGGCTTATTATGTTGTATAATTCTGGCTGGGGCAGGTTTACAGAAAGCATTAGCAGTTGGCTCTCGCAGAGCTGGCTGTTCTGAAGGGCTCTGGGTATGGAACTGGTTTAGAAGCAGCATGAGGCCTGGTAATAGTCTCCAGGTGGATGCCAGCCCAAAGGGAGGGACTCTGGGGAGGACGAGAGTGGCCAAAGCCGAGAGGGGCAGGGCTGTGAACGCAAGGGGCTCCAATTCACACATGAGCCTGTCTGATGAGCCAGCAAACGGAGGGAAGGAGAGAGCCAGAGAGAGAGAGAGGCGGAGAGGAAGAACCCGTTTGCCCTGGATTGAACCCGCTGCCCTCAGCGCTCAAAACTTGTCCTCATACCAGTCTCTGATGCTGAAAATGGCATGTTTTCCAATTACTGTGGTGAAAAGGAATGAATTCACAGCCGGCTGGGGTATCATAGTCCATTCACCATGGTGATAAGCAGCCATTTTCCAGCCAAGCCCTTAATGTCCAAATTGAATTTCTCACATGCCACAGCACAGTCTCCCCGACACACGCACTTTCACATTATATTTGCCACTGTTAGGATTCTCATGGTTAAAGTATACAGGATTATAAGTAATTATAAAAGCAATATTGGCATTATCAATCCCTGTTGGGGATGTATATGCATGAATAATGAAAAGAGAATTTATATTTAGTGGAAAAATTGTAAATATCATTTTACCATTTGGGCACCTGTCATTCCTGGGGGTCTAAAAACTTCACCACCCCCCCCCCCTTGTATTTCACGGGGCTGAAATCCCCTGTGCACAGTCTGACAGCAGGATCATGGACTGTTTAACTGCTGTTATGAGAAAAGCAGTGATGCGTTGCATTGTGCATCACCCTTCGGGTTGGCTGTGCCACAGACGGCATTGAAATTCCTGGAATCTGATTGGATGTGACACGATGTGGAACAGGACCACCGCTGCTTAATGCAAGGTTCTTTCTCCATCAGCTGCCCTTAAAGAGAGTGTGGAAAAAAGGCTGGATTAGTGGGAAAAGAGTTTTCAAGCAGATTGGCCCGATAATGAAATATCACTAATTCTGTGCACAAATGCCAAATAGTCCAATTATTCAACACATATTTAGCTGATGAATGTATTTTATGTGTATTTTTAGCATGGAAACACTACCCTGCAGTGAGAGCGCATTTAGTGTTTACACCAAGTAATCATATGGTCAAGAGCTTTTAAATGTAGGAGAGTCTGCCTATAAAATAGCATTTAGAGCCATGTATCAGTCACCATTCCACAGTCAAAGAGACTGAGACTACACTGTCCACCTGCCTCTGTGTGCTTTGGCATTCCATGTCTTGGGAATGCCTGTGGCTTTGTCTCTCCTTGCCATTATGATACAACGTTGTGGTCAATATGGGTTTGTTATTTCTTTTTCATAGAAAAAGGCTTGATGTGCATCCAAAATTCAACGTGTGCTTTCAATATTACTTGCCAGAAAAGCACCCTTGCTACTGCACATTGTTTCTATTCACTTCAATTTATAAGCTCTGCATGATGGCTCCCTAAAAAGGAATTGCCAGAAAGAAGAAAATAAAGACGTGTTGCAACGAGGAGGAGATACACCCCTCCCCTCCCCTCGCACTGAAAAAGACCCATGAAGCAGATCACATTTAGATACTGAGGACAGCATTGCCAAATTGACGTTTGACTTCTTGTACGGTGAGTAAACAGCAGTGATGTGCACAGAGCATAAATTCAAGCTCATGAGACTCCTTATTGTGAACATCTAATCCTCATTTGCTGGTGGAAACAGAGGCTCCAAGTGTACAGTAAGATGTGCAATAATGCAATAAGATGGTATTCGTTGAAAATATATAAAGATCCAATGATATGAGCTGGTATTGGTTAAGGAGATTAACAACCATTTCTAACTTTGCCTTTCCTCTAGTGTAAACAAAGGGTCTGTTGTTTGGTACTGCTGCATGTGGTTTAATGTCTTGGGGAGATTTGGCTTGATGCACTGTACTTGGGGGCAAAGCTAAAGATGACGACAAGCCCGCCCTCTGACCACCATGTTTCTGGCAACCTTCAGCACGTACGCAACAGACGTTTCTCCGCCCAGTTCTATGGCAGAAAAAAAGCCCATAGGAGACCATTTCAACATGTAAATTATAATTTAAAAGGAGTGTTTATCCCTTTATATCCTTCTGTTTCCATAAAGTGGTTACAGATTAATTGTTCACTCATTTTTTATTAGAAAACAAGGCATTACTGAGACCATCTTCTAAGAGAACTGATTCACTCTGTCCACAGTGGGCTGTGAGCTGAGTCACAAGCAACATCTTACGACTCAGCAATAATATAGTTGCACTGGGGCCAAGTGTCCTGGAATATTCTGGAAAATTCTGGCTTTTTGTTCGAGGAGTGTTTGTTTGAACATGAAGATGCTTCGCGTGATAGAAATTGAGCTATGACCATATGAGCCAAATCCAAGATACGAATTACTTGTCACTCTTCACAAGGAAATTATACTGTTGAAGCAATAGAATAATGCTGAACCAATTCACAAGAGGGAATAATATAGAAGAATTTGTTGACATGGGCTAACAACATCAAGCACAACCCTCAACCTTGGCTATCAATGCTACTGTTTATTATTACTAAGCTGTCTTTTAAAAATATTGGCCTTACTTTTTGCTACTCAATACGTAAGCCCCATATGCCGTCATTCTTCCTAGAGTCTCTACTCAAGAAGCAGGGGGAGTATAAATCTTGGAACAACTTGTACCATTGAAAAGCACACATGCCATGTGGCCCCCAGATGACAGGAACAGACTGAATGCTAGTTCTTTCCAAGTCGAGGGAAGCAGTTTGAGAAACCAATGTGGACAATACAGGGAATCAGCTGATGTGCAAGCCCCACGGGAGGTTGCAGGGCACACACTGATTGTTTCAAGATTAGACACCTCTCCGTCCAGAGGGAGGGACACGGCACACCCCGAACCCTGCAGGAAATTAGAGAAACGCTTTCCACCCATTCGCCCTCCAGGACTGGTAACAGTTAGACGTGTAATCAAAACATTGTGCGGTTATAAGACGATGGGACTCATTTTGTTCCCTGGGAGTAGAGTGACTCCAGAGGTCCGATCCATTCCCTTGCCAGACCTACTTGAGACAATGTGTGCGCAAAATAATCTCCAATCTCCATCTTTATAGTTATCCACCTATTTCGAAGGGGCTGAGCACAGGAAGTGTGTCTGTAATTGCGTGTAGCTCTTATTTTTCTGCCACTTTGAGAAGCAAACATTTTAAAAAAAGATTCTCAAAAACTCACTAAGGTTTACAGTTGGACATATCCCAATACAAATCCCTTGTGAATGAACATCTGGTTTGGCTTGCATCACATGTACATTGGTCATTACATAAAAGTACAAAATATCAACCATAAAATGTTGGAGCCTGACCAACCTTGAACACATTGGTCTGTCGCAGATTTTCTAACATTTTTGAGATAGTTCACTTGCAAAATCATCAGCCAGGTAGCATCATTCAGTTTTCTGTATTTGAATGCAACGTGCAGATGAGTAAATGGACTGCATTTATATGGCGCTTTTATCCAAAGCGCTTTACAATTGATGCCTCTCATTCGCCAGAGCAGTTAGGGGTTAGGGGTTAGGTGTCTTGCTCAAGGACACTTCGACACGCCCAGGGCGGGGTTTTTGAACCGGCAACCCTCCGACTGCCAGACAATTGGCCTTACCTCCTGAGCTATGTCGCCCCTGAGCGAATTGGTATGCAGACACTATCCACCATATGTTGTTACCAGCCAAATGCATTAATCTGGATAAAATTAACAAAAGAAAATGCTCAAATTGCAAATCCTTTGGTAGCCCTCTATCAAGTTGGTAAGATTTGTAGCATCTGAACTGATATGGCAGCTACAGTCAATCCAATTACAGATTGGAAACTGAAAGGGTATACATTTAGTGTAAATGTTTATCATTTCAAAAAATCCATACCTCATTAACCAACAATTGTATGCACACAACATGGTACACATTTATGGCCCAATTGCATGTAATACAGAAATTAAATCTCATTCTTCCTTTCAAATGGGGTTCAAGCTGTTTAAGTGTTTGAGAAAAGCATCTCATTAATTACTGCACTCCATGTATAATGGAGGATTTTTGGTATTCATTCAGTTTCTGGGTAAAACAGCTGCTACAGCCAAATATATTGCAGGTATAATTAAAGGCCATTAATTCTAAAAGTTTACTTTTATATATATATGAATTATATGAAATATTTAAGTCTTATACAGGCCTTGGATATGTGTGCCAAACCGCTTAATTATGTACCATTGTACTTTTAAAACTGTCATATTTTGCAAGCATGTATTTCACTTCCTCCACTCTCTTGCCCTGAATACAGTTAATCTAGTCTATTGATGGTACAGTGATTAAATCAAGACCAGATATCCTGTTTTTCCCAGGACAGTCCCATATTTCAAGCCCTTTTTCATGTGTCCTGACTTACTCTGAGAATTAATTTGACAATATTTCAATGGGTTTTCAGGCAGTAATTGGCATTATTGTAGGTTCTCATTGCATTACTGTATATACAAAGTCCTCCAGAGAATCTGGTCATCCTCGATTAAATCTTGTTTTCAAATATGAAATGAATCTATTCAACTAAACATTTTAAACCTATTAAACTAATGCACTATAAATATGTCAGCAAGATTTTTGTTTTCACTTTTTTGCAGATGTTTACTTGTGTCTGGTCCCAATTTATTGCAAAATTTATCATAAAGTATTTTTATTATTGTCATTATCATTCATTCAGTCCACAGGCACTCTTACCCAGAGGAAATTTGCAAACCCCATGGGAAGAAACAGTTTGTATTGAAAGAGCTGCACGTATGAGGACATAGAGGTCAGAAAGTAAGCTAGAATGGCAGGCATAAAATTAGGTTATTTAGCATTGTACAAAGCTGAGGTGTACTTTCCCTGATGCCAAGCACAGGCCAAGGAGGTCAAGGAGGGAGAGTGACTCAGAAATCTGCCGCTCCCAGACGGTGTCTGCCCGCCTCTCCCCGCCTCTCCTCGCCGCTGGGCTGGGCCAGAGCTGTGAAGAGGAAAGGGATGCCTTCTCCACCGGAGCCTAGGAGTGCTCGCTCATGGAAGACAGCGTTACACAAACAGCAAGATGAGCAAATACCGTGCCTTTTGTGCCTCTCCTGCGGCCCTTCCTGATAAAGGAGGGGAAGAACAGAAAGAGCGGAGCCACGATCCACTGTTTCCTTGCGCACCCTCTCTGGAGAGGTGCACAGAAGAACCTTTCTGCGCGGAGCCAGCACTGTAGACTGGAAACTCGAAATTCCTCTGTTTAATTCAATTGGTTAGTGCAAATTCACAACAGATCACGTAGAAAGCGCTTTGGTTCCGTTAACCAACTGAATACTGATGAGCAATGCATACAATAGTATTAACTCTCATTCTGTCAATGCCAGATTAGAATGCACGTCAAAGACAAACTGAGTTGTTGCCTCGCCAGTGCTCCTTTATACGCACGTCAGGAGTGAACACCACTCATGGTCCACACAGGAAAATAATCCTTTTCTGTTATATTTTCAAAGTGATGCTGAGGGATATTGTTCAAAGCAAGACTGTCTCGCTGGTTAGAATTATGAAACCCAGATGGTGCCACAGAACCCTTTATTCAAAACACCATTGTGCATTTAAAGAGTTTTAGAGACACAGCTAAAATTTTGAATTTGGGTTTGCCAAAACTCCCAGGGCAACCAATACTGTTCTGGAAAACATTCACTCCCCTTCACCTCATTGATCTCTTCTTTGTGCTGCAGGAATTAATAACTCGTTGCTTGTGCCCTCAACTCCTTAGAGGGTCCGTGAATGGCAAACAGAGTGCTAAGAACCAGCGAGAAGGTTTTTGACGTTGTAATAATTTTTCTGGATCGATGTTCACCAGCGTTTCCTTGCACTTCTCTGCAAGGCTGCCAGTGGGCGCATGAGCGCAAACTAACCCAAGACCGGCAGCTTTGCAGAAAGGAAGCGGTTCTGTACGTCTGCCGTTAGGAAATTGAACATTAGGAAACTTCACTTTGTGAGTTCACAAGGGCCAAGTCTCAGGGTGTGGTTAACACTGCCCCACATATGACTCATTGACTTTCTACTGGTCTTACTCTGAAGCCGTAAACAGTGGTGTTAGAGGAAACTGGCCGACAAGGGACCTTTAGGACACGGCGCCGCGTTTTAATGCATTCTTGCACAGCTCGTTCAAAGAGAAGCCGCTTGTGGTCTCGCAGATGACAACAGTCAAAGCTACTGTAAACGGCAACTCAAAAACTGCCACGTCTCTTAGAACATATGTTCTCCATTGCCCTCCTGTTGGGGAGCAATCTTGTGCAAGCTTATGACTTGGGGGGGGGGGGGGGGTGGAGGTGGTTTGGGCTACGGGATCGGGACTTTGCTCTCTTGGGTGAATGAAGCGGACCGGCTGAGGCTGCAGGGGCTTTTAATGAGGTCACATGTCAAACTAATGCATTGATCGTAACCTCTGTCAGGCCAGCAGGAGGCAAAGATGGCCAAGCTGAAAGCTCAGGAGAGCTGACCCATAAAACGAAGGAAATGAGGAGGAAATTGGGATTTCTTATCAATGCTGTGGTCACAAGGGGTCAGAGACATATGGAAAAGGTTTAAAACGGGGAACCATAAAGGCCTTTTTGTGCATATTGCCTTTCAGTTAGAGGTAAGATTAGGAAACGAAAACAAGGAAGTGATCATTTACTCATAATTGTATAAATATGCCAGTGGCAGCAGGAGAGCGCGATAGTGGTCTTGAACCTGTTTTTGGTGATTAATAAGCCTGCTAACGAACACTAATTGGAATTTATGTATTATTGCATTTATCTGGAGTGCTTTAATTAGCTACCGTGTCTCCACACAAAGTAATTTAATTGAAACAGAATTTAAAACCAATTTTTTGTTTTTATCTAAATATTTTCACAATGTGACCAAGTTAGAGCCACAACATTAAATAACGCATAATCAATTTAAAAGGAATTGGTAGCCAATGGGTGATCTTTCATTAACCTGGCTTGATTGTCAATTATGCAAAACAATCAAAAACATGTTCAGGATGATTAAGGTGCATCCTGTACCAGTAGCTGAAGGGCTCCCACCGAGTCCAATGTTTCCAATAAACAGAGGGGCTTTGACTTGTGCTACGCGAGCTCTGTGAACAATGCCTGCTAATGCCTCTCTCAACACTCTTCACTTTCCCATGCCCAATTTCAAGGTAGAGGATTCTCTTTGTATCCTTTGTTGTTGGTAGACAAGAGGACTACAGCCCAGGTATTAGAATTAGCCTCTGGGGGTTATTACATAGACCCTCTATAGCACAGCCCTTCACTCAGGAAAACAGATTCCACCTCACAGATCCGCAGATTCTTTTTCATGTGGACAACTCTTTGGCTGGCTGCCAACATTCACTGATACACATAGTAATACAACTGAATCAAAATACGTATTCCTACCAAAGCGGCAAACTACAATTACTCTCTTTGCGAATGACACATGCAAAATAAGGGCACTAGGCCGGTTTTAAGAGCACTTGATTACTGACAAGCTTGACCATGCTAATTACAACAGGAGGTCGCATTCAAATGCTTTCGGTTACATTTAGGAGGGATTGTTGATCGGGGGCCGTGGAAGAGAGAGGCGATTCTTTTCCTCTGCGCAGCCTACAAATTCTCCCTGGTAACATTATTTGCAAGAGCTAACGAATCAAGCTCAAACATTGTGTTCGGCAGTAAAGTACAGTAAGGGGAGCTGGAGCGTGCTCGCTCAGCGTTTCAGTGCCAGAACAATTCCTCCGCCACGGGATCTGGGAGCCAGCAGGGGGTTCCCCCATTCAGAGCACTTTTTCTGGCGTGCACGTGGTAAGTGCAATAAATAAGGCTAGTTCCCTTAAAGCGCCATAAGCGGGGCAAAACAGTAGTCCCATTTCCTCCCTTTATGAGCCTTCCTTGGAACGTGCCAGGAACCCTGCACCCACGGTTTTATTGCATTTTAAATAAACAGTACAGGGTTACATAGCAGACTTGGCTTTTTCCACCGCGGAGCCGATTTGCCCGAAGCTTTAAAATATTGCAATGAATTCCCTACGAACATGAATGCTATGTACTTCATATGTTACAATTCAAGGAATTTACAGTAGAAACTATAAAACGCAGATAGCATGCTAACGTCAGCACGCCGGGGGCCTTCTTTGATCGGGGATCCAAATAAAGCTAATAAACATTGTGGCATTCACGGAAAGATCCATTTCTTTCCATTCTGTGCCCACTGGACTGATAATGGGAAATGTACAGTACAAGATTTAAGAGAATGGCCACAGAATATTGAGGCATTTCCCAGATTCTTTCATTATAGCACTACTTTAACAGCCTGGTCGTCACAGAATTGCAACTCATGTCCTGTGCTGAAAACAATTACAATTATAGATTTTTTTAGGGGATACACGTATTTCTGAAGGACTAATATAAAATAGGTTGATTCTTTTGTGGAACCTTATTAAAAGTAAAAAAAAAACAATGGCGGCCTTTGCAGGTGCTTTTGGACAGTGTGTGATGTAAACACTCTACACTACAACAGGTCATTTAGGGGTTAATTACAAACGTTTAAAAAGTTGCCCGAATCAACGTCCAATGAATAGACCAGCACACTGTGTTTAATAAACATTTTCCATTTATTTCTTAAATATAAAACCTTTTTCCCCAGTCGGCCAGGGCCAAGACAGGACAGAAATGTCAAGAAGATAAGACTATTGCAGGAGAGCCGTCCCGTCCCAGTGTTAGAAAATGACAACTCGGCTAAAAAACCTTCTCCAGGAATTTTAGTGATTTCGCGATGGTGAAAGGGCCATTTACTCCACACCCTAGGGCGTGCTGCTAGGCGTCCGAACGCAAAGGGGGGGGGGGGGGGGGGGGGTCGTCAGAAAAGCTGAGGACTGGACTGTTCGCAGCTCTAAAACACCAGGTATTTATAAGCTTTCCCACATGTGCTCTCACAGGGCTCACCGAGCCTTTTCTACAGTACATGTTGTGTCCTGCCTGCAAGTCCTCAGACACAACAAACACCTCGCAATTGTGCAAAAAAAAAAAACTCTTTGGTAATCCAAACACTTTGCCAAGAAATGAAAAGAAAATACTATCCACAACTGTGAGATGGTTATACAATCCTTCTAAATAAACAATTTCTTAAAAAATCAGATAACAGGAAAAAAAAGAAAAGTGAAATTATATTCAATAAATTAGACAGCTGAAATGAATTGCAGATATCAGATGCAGCAGGTTTTGTTCGAAGAAGTAGAGAGATGAATTTCTACCAAATGTTTAAAAAAAAAAAAAAACAAACAAAAAAAACACATACTCACACAAACCAAAAACAGTGTTGTTCTGCATTATAAAAAAATATATTTAAAAAAACAAATACATGACAAATCATGTAAATCTATGGCCCACGATGATAGTTAAGATTGTTGTCACTTCAGACATCAACCTTTCCTGCTGATGTTGCAAATTTATGCTCCCATCTGTAAACATTCACAAGTAAAAATACATTTACCCCAATACCACTGGTGAAAATCCAAGGCTCACATGAATGATACTATGCTTTTCCTTTTATGAGAAGCTGAATTTTCTAGGACTTCATCAAGTTCCACAGTATTACCTAGAGTACCCACCATACCCCAGTCTCTACAATAATACAGAACAGTCAGAACTCTGTTTGTGAGAAAGACTTCAAAAGTTTTACTTCCTTAAACTTTACCGTTTCCATTCTTAAGTTCACACAAAAGAATGATGTTCTTTTTTTTAACATTATTGTTTTAAAACTTTGAATTTGAAGTCCCATGAATGCTTGTGTCTTATAAAAAGTATTTCCAAAATATCTGAGTTGTCTGCACGAGTGTGTGAATGTAGAAAATAAATTAGGTAGTTAAAAATATCGATATTCAGCCAGCTTGGTCCATCCCCATTTTGTTCATGCTGTCCTCATTGATTGGTTATTACTACTGCTGAGTTTTCGGAAGCCGTGGTCGTTCTTTTCGAGCCACAGTTCAGCCAGCTGCTGTGTTGACCCGTGTGACGAGGCCTTGGACCCCACGCACATTTTATACTGTTTGGGGTCAAGGTTGGGGTCACATATCACAGGGTGATGAACGTGCACTATACCAGTGTCTGTGCTTCTGAATTGTCTAATTCCTGATTGGACAAATTTGTTAAAAAGGTCCACGTCCTCTAGGCCCCAGCCCTGGATGGAGACGTCAAAGCCCCCGGCTCGAACCAGGTCGCCTTTACATACACAGACTATGCCGTAGCCATAGTGTCTCCACAGCCCGGTTTTGGAGGTGAACACATAGTGGTTGTCGCTGGGAACCTTCCCCGCGTAGACAACCTTGGGGTCGTACTGGCTGAAGATGATCGGGAAGTACGTCTGCCCTCCCAGTACCGTGTTGCCCCTACACCTCTTCAAGAAATCGGCTGTAAACAGCAAATCGACATCACAGTAGAAAAGCAAGGAGTCGTTGGAGAAGTGGGAGGAGCCTACTTCCAGGGCCAGGGCCCGGGAGAAGGGGCCCGACACGGGCCTGATCTCCATCTCGGCCCGGGGGTACTTCATGTGGTACTCCCTCATCAGCTCCGTCTGCTTCACCCGCTCCGTGTTGTTGTCCGTGCTGAACAGCAGGATCAGGAGCTTGACGTTCTGGTTGGGCACCAGGCACACCTTCTCGAAATTTGCCATGAAGCGCACAAATATATCGTAGCGTCCCGAGAGCGGGACCAGGATGTTGATCTTCTTCTCCTTGGGCTCCTTGGGGTCAGAGCCCGAGCTCCCGAGCTTGAAGGGCACCAGCATCTTCAGGGAGTTGGACAGGAAGGACAGCGAGTCCGAGTCCTGGTTGATCCTGCTGGCCAGCGCCGCCGCGTCCATCTCCTCCTCCTCCCGGAACTGGATCCTGCTGAAGGTCTGCTGGAGGTAGGCGTGCCTCCTCACGGGCACGGTCATGGTCTTCCCCTTGTGCTTCTTGTAGAGCAGCAGCAGGTCCAGCACGTACTCGGCCCCGTACATGGGGTTGACCCGGCGGTAGCCGTACTGGATCTCCTTGAAGTCGATGACGCGGCCCCTGGTCTTGGCGTTGGCGTTGATCATCTCCATCACCTGCATTATGATGTCGTCCAGCGCCATCCTCTGCGACGTGTCCATGGTGCGGCGCGGGGGCTGCCCGTCGGCCGAGGAGAAGAGGTACTTCCCCGTCAGGAACTCCCACTCCAGGACGTCGTCGCGCTGGTGAGGGTGGAACCTCATGAAGGAGGGCGCCACGCCCAGCTGCAGGTCCTCCTTGCGCACCTCGGAGCTGCTGTAGCGGCTGACCTGCACGATCTCGCGGTGCAGCTGCACGGTGCGGTGCCGCAGCTCGGCGATCTTGCGGCTCAGCATGTAGCTGTGCAGGCGGTACTGGTAGGGCGGGTTCTTGTTGGGGTGCAGGGTGATGGCGCGGTGGATCTTGCTGTTGTGGAGGTCGCGGATGTACCCCTTCTTGTTGGGCTCATAGTTCTCGTAGAACAGCTGCTGCATCTGGAAATGAAGAGGAAGAAATGTTGTCATTTGTTGGCACTGTGGTGATAAAATTCGGTCATGAAAATTACTATCAAATTATGACGTTATCCCTAAGATACAAATGCCTCTAGCATCTGCCGGTAAAGAATAATAAAACCCTCACCATTAAAATACCAACTGACCTAGCCAAACACTAACTGCACTAATTCCTTGCATGAAATTATTCCGTTCCCTTAAGCTGGGTTACTGCCCCGTTGCCAGCATCCTGCAAGTTCAACAGTGCTGTGCAGTACCAGGCTAGCCATTTCCTGTGGATCAGGAGTATCAAAACACTCAACAGAGATGCTGTTTATCAGAAGCCATGAAAATTCTCCCTAGTGTTAATTATAATGGGTTCAAGGGACACACTGTTGGGAGTGCCGTGAAAGACCAAATATTGACGAGGAGCAAGTCTTTGGTGGGGAATGTTTACTCAAAACCTGTTGAAGCTTTAAAAACCTAATGTTACTCAAATCAAGGGGGACCAAATGTTTAAACTGTGGTACAGCTGTTACGGTCTCCACTGGCAGCAATTCAGCCGTGGCCAAGAAGGAAAGTTTTGTGCTGTTGACTTCTAATGAAGAACTTATTAGAGAGCCAGGAGTCTATTTGCAAAAGATGGTTATGTTAAAAAAAAGGCCAATGTGAGAGGATAGTTTTTGGAATGTGGCCACTGATCAGTCCCCTTGGGAAAAGCCATACACAGAAATGGACGGCAGGAGGGAAGAAATGAGACTGGAAAGCAAAACACAAATGTGTCCAGTCACAGGAATTGAGCAACTCTTTTTCCGTCACTGGATACACAACTCCACATGTACAAGCAGGCAAGCTATCAACAGATGCGAGAGCCAAGCTCTAAACAATGGTAGGCTTCAGTCAAAGTTGTGCTCTGTGGCCAAGGCCACTGTGTCATTACATCACATTCAGAGGCACTGGCACAACTAATGTTACTGGCATTTGTTATTTATGGTGTAGTTGTACGTCACTTCTAATTCAAAACAGCTAATCATATACAACTAATTTGGTTTCCTTGAACAACACAAAATGGTCTCCTGATAATGTAAAAGGCTTGCAAGGAAATACTTTTTGGGAAAGTAAAAAAAAAATAAAAAAGATCTCTCGGGTGTAACAGCAAGATAATTTACAGAATGATGCCTTGGCAGCAATTAGCTTGTTTTAGCTTGACTGTGCTTCACATTGCTCCCATATAAATATACAAACTCAGGGCTATTCACAGGGGACTATCTACATTACAAACAAAACTGATCTACAGTCTAAACAAAAAATAAAAACCAGCAGAGTTTAATAAAAAGAAGAAAAAAACCTCCCAGCCTTCCGTAACATGGTGTGAAATATTAAGGTATGAAAATACAATATGCCAAAATGAAGGATAGACACACATAGAACAAGACCAGGTCAAAACCTAGTATGTGGCTGGACCTAACACACGTGATCCGGCCGACCAATGGTGTAACTTCATCACTCACTCAGTCGGTCAGTCACAGACATTCGCGTTTGTAGGGCTGGCCCCGCTGTTGCGGTCCAGCCAAAAACAGCCACTGCTGTACCAGCCACACCCACACAAGAAGCAATGCAGCTGAAGATGTACACACTCCCTACTTAACACTCACGCAGTACTACAGTAACCCAGGAGACTGACTGACATAAACCCATCCTGACCCTGGGGGATGAGGATAAGGTCTGCCAGTGCGATCTTAAATCTGTGACGACAGGCCTGTGATAATGGTCAGCGTCTTTATGGACTGAGCACAACCAGAAGCCCTTCACAGACACAATGCAGAAAGCCTGGATATATCCCCATTCCAACACTGTCTACTGTCTAATGCAGTACAGTGTGCTTAGTCAGAGCCGTTACTCTGGATAACCATGCATTTGCAGAGGTGCTGAACTCCCCCTTGTAATACAAAACTGACGCAGAAAACAAAACCGTAGGGGGCTGCAATTAAAGAATAGGCACAAATTCATAATGGGTTTTAACTAGACACACAAGGGACCACTTTTCTGAATGGGCAATTTTCCTTCAAGCCCAGCTTCTTGGGCTTTTTAATGTTTGTGCCAAAAGTGTGATTGAGACACAAACACAGACAGAGACCTGCAATTCAAACTGACACCGTAACCTACGCGTTTAACTGACAAATCCTCCGACTCGCGCAGTCCGCTCTCAACAGAACACGGGCGCCGGCCCTGATGAGCACGCGGGTGGCCCTCCGCAGGAAGGCTGTTCCTACCCCAGTGCCTGTGTAAATGTTACCGAGTGTTACTCGTTTGCCTGTGTAAATGCTAGACATTTTTTCCGCTGGACTGTAAGTAAAGGGCAGTGTGGTGGTGAAACGGAGGACGGAGTGTAGCACAGTGGGTAAGGAACTGGGCTTGTAACCAAAAGGTCGCAGGTTCGATTCCCGGGTAGGACATTGCCGTTGTACCCTTGAGCAAGGTACTTAACCGAAATTGCTTCAGTATATATCCAGCTGTATAAATGGATACAATGTAAAAATGCTATGTAAAAAGTTGTGTAAGTCGCTCTGGATAAGAGCGTCTGCTAAATGCCTGTAATGTAATGTAATGTAATGTAGCTCCGAACGGAGGCTCCCCTACTCCCACAACTGTAACTATTACTGCTGTACTTTCAGGTTATCATAAAACTGCCATAACCAGTAAGGAGAATGAGATGGACGATGCTGGCTACAGAATGCTCGGTCTGGTTCTGATAGCCAAGTAGAACACTGCTGCTCGAAGCACAATGCCAGAGCACGGGGTCACGCCGTCTGCTAGGTCTCATCCAGCTGTGAGCGGACAGCGGTCCGGATGTTTGCTGAGCTTTCCAATGGCCGCTCCTTCATTAGAGCTCCAGTAATTGCCTGACCTTTGAATACCCTACTTAACTGCCAGTTATAACTCATTATAACAATTTTTTTTACAGCCATTAACCTGCTCACAATGTTCGTTTCACTTTGATCTCATGACCCCCCAGGGAGCCTTATTAAAAAAGGCTTAAGCGGCAGAACAATGAATTTATGTCTTTCGCTTTGACGGTAATGATTCGCATGCTGGCTGTATTCCACAAAAACACCTGTTCTGTGATGAGTAAGAGTAAGAGACTGTTTCAGTGTAAACTAACAGAACATGGCAGACCCCCCACAACACTGAAATAAACATTTCATGTAGGCTAACTGAGTGACCTACTGATGTGTGATGGGATGAAAACTATGAAACATCTAAGCAGAAATGTGTACAATACCATACATTCTTATGAGTGCACACTGATGAGGTGTTACAAAACCAAAAACAAAAATGGAAATTACATTTCTAAGAGATGTTTGTCTGCCTTCAGGGCAGGGCCCATTGGTATGTGCTTTTCAAAAAAGAGCCAATAAGAATTTGTTCCAGAAACAAAAGCAACCACATGACAACATGGTCATGACAATAGCCTTGTATTCACAGAAAGAAAATTGACTTCCAAAGTCTTTGGTTTGTTTGCGTTAGGTTTGCAGTGACAGTTCTCATTGAATGCTCCAGCATTCTCTCTCCCAATCATTTACAATTACACATTTACAATGACAAATACAGACAAAGAACTCAAACTTTCCCCAAATCACACCGAGCCAGAGAACTGCAGCTTTCCCATTAGTGCTTCTGATAAGGCTGTCCTTCCAGAGCCCCACAGCCTAAACAAATAACGACACAACCAAAAGATTTATAGTAAGAGGATAACAGATTGAGCAGTTGACTCGGGTAAACAACCAGTCCCTTCTGTTTAATGTCAGCTCTAATGAGGCCTTCTACAAGTTGTCTGGGAAGGAAAATCTGTGATAAAACTCACAGTCCGACCAAAGGGAAACAATGCAGCAGCGCCCCTTCGTAATCTCAGAGCGCGTGTTTACATTTTATGAGCTGCAGTAAGGTGCAAGCCCGAGGCTGTTTACATGAGACTGTGCTGTTACGGTCAGTTCGCACAGGGATACACACGGCAGCTACTCACCAGGCGCGGGGGGGGGAACCATGGGAATGACCTTACAGTCGTGATGCGCGCGAGCGTCACGGACAAATCCTGCTTAGCAATCAGCACCTGAGGATTTACTTCAGCGCTGCGCAGGGTGTGAAATCGAGCACGTGAAAATGTACGCTAGCAGGAACGATGAAAGGGGAGGGAACCGAGGACACGAGTCGGAGCAGGAATTCTGGAACTCATCCATGAGATCTCCAACCACCACACCGGAGATCCAGTTTAAGAAGCCCGGGCACCCCGACGTGCGTGCAGAGATTGGGAGAGACACACTGCTGGTTGTAACTACATGTAAAATGACCAAATGACAAAAGAAAAAAAAGATCTGAGCAAATGCATTTTATATCAAATTTATTTCACAATAAATGGAACTTAAATGGTCTGTTCCATTTTGGATCTTTTCAGTTGCACATGAATATTCCTCAATAGATATTAGTAGGCTTTTAATACACTGGTCATGCTTGAAATGGCTTTACTCCCCATAACAGGAAGCCAATGATCAATGAGGATGCCAAGATGCTCCACTCAAGGAGAAGCCAGGTTACATCAGCAGCTCTGTGGCTGTCTGGTGGCTTTGCTTGGCTTCATGCAGTGTACACCCGGGTGTGCCAGCTCCTCTCTGCACTGAGGGGTCATTGTGCCGGACTCTTACTGTCCGACCACTTATTTATAAAGGCTAATTAAAAGGACACAGCCCCAGTGTGTGAGATCGACTCTCGCTCTGACCCAACCGCCTCTGTTGCACTGAAACCCCATTCTGTTGTAATGCTGCATTCACTGGAGCTAATCCTGTTACAGGGACCGTCTCGCCTCTTGCCTGTGTCGGATTGGGCCGGCTCCCGCTGTGTGGCTGCTGTGAGGGTACGTGTGCTGGGGCTGGATAATCCCGCTCCCGCTTTGGAGTAATAATGTAATGATAATCATAATAATACGTGGAAGTGGAGATTACTCTGCACACGGGTTCTGCCTCAATGACAGGATTTTGGTTCTTTCAGCTTTTGTAAGCGAGAGGAAAAAGGCAGCGTGTGTGTGTTGCGCGTACATGTGGGTTGAATGTGTGCGTGTGTGTGCGTGTGTGTGCGCGTGCGTGCGTTTGAACGCGTGCGTCCGTGTGTGTGTTTGTGGGAGCTATGCCATTACCCACTGCTGAGTCAACAGCAGCTCCACCACAGACTCTGCCATCTATCACCAGACTGAGTGGAATAAGGGAGACCACAGACAAGTGTACAGGAGAGAAGCAGGAGAGAGAGCGGAGGAAGAGTGAGGAGAGGAGGAGGAATATGGGGTGACATTGGTGAGGAATACCTGGTAGGGGAAGGAGAGCGGCTCTGTCCCTAAGGAAGCCAATATCTGGTTTTAATCAGCACACACCGCTCAGAACCTGCAGCGATGCGCTCCACGCAAAGCCAATTGGAAATGCTATTATGCTGATCTAATTGGCTCTTTTGTAGCCGAATTTGGTCCGTCAAAATTGATTTTCTACCCTCTCCTCATGCGAATCCATCCACCTGGCGACGGTTCCCGAAATGGCAGCAGTCGATGGAACTGCTCCTTCGGAGTAAAAGGGGGAGGGGGGGGGGACACCCCGTCTGTTTTTTGTTGATTCTGTGGAAAATCTTTTGCCTGAATTGACTGTTGAGATATTCCATATGACTTCATTATTTTCACGGTCTCGGGCAGGGAGACAGCCATTCATGCGCTTTCGAACAATATCAGGTTGTCCAATTAAATTACGCAGGCCGTGGAGCCGTGTCCACGGAACGAAACGCTGACTGCATTTCGCTTATTTCGGGAAACAAACCTGCGGAGAGTAAAAGACTTCCTGTGCAGGGAATGACAGACTGGAGTGAAGGGCCGGCTGGCTTTTGGTAAGATCACAGGAGACAGCTATGACACGTTTTCCCACATACACAAGTCAGACGGCGAAGGAACATATGGCGTCGCCCGCTAGGTTTCTTCATTCGTGGCAAGACACGGGCTTCAGCTGGAAATAATTTGCCTCCCAGTTTGGTTTGGAAACTGGAGCGTTCCTGGTGTTCAACAAAATGCTGCTGCTTCTTTGGTGTTCTGCTGCGTCGCACCTCTCGAGAGTAAGGGGAAGCCCAACTCCTGCTTTTTTGCACTGAGACAAGTCGAGGAGGCAAAAAAATGGCAATTATAGCTAACTCAACTAAATCCCGGTGTGAAAAACAAACATGTGTCCACAAATTTGTTATAACGATTGAGTTCATTCACACTGTCCAAGTTCTAATCAACATACAAGCCTAAAGTGCACTTCTCTTGCCATTACCTACAAGCTTAGAGTTACCAGTATAACGTGGAGTCCCTTTACACGTCTACCCACAACAGCAGCCCTATTTTCAAACCCATCCCTCCACACTGTTCAGCCAGCTCTACATAGTCAGTATGCCTCATGATCAGATTACATCTATAGCGTTAACCACCTCATAAGTCACACCATGTTACTTTATCAGTTTATTTACTTTTTATACTTCCCTCTAAGATATGATGAAATTCATCCGTGTGGGTGCTTTCAAATGTAAGACGTTATCTAAACATGCACTTGG
The DNA here is from genome assembly GCF_013347855.1 of Anguilla anguilla. Lineage (NCBI taxonomy): Eukaryota > Metazoa > Chordata > Actinopteri > Anguilliformes > Anguillidae > Anguilla > Anguilla anguilla. Next base: position 48,265,040 of record NC_049205.1, read on the forward strand.
CATAAAATAAATGACCCGAATCTCAGGGTTGTGTGCACGGTAAACTCAGGCCAATGCAAAGTATTCACAGTATAAGTATTTATTTATTTTTATTTTTTGAAAATTGGTTTGCTTTTGACTACATGAGGGTCTTACATCCAGGCTTTCTTTTCTTGCTTAGTAGCTCATGATTGTACTTTGAAATGATTCAACATTTCAAATATCATTTCACTGTCATACCTGATTATCTATACTACTTGGACCTCCTTGGTACCTCCATCTAAACCACCCTTGGACTATATTACTTGTTGGGGGGTAAATAATTTAAAACACACTGGTAAATGAAGCCCACAGCTGTTTAGATGGAGGTACCAAGGGCACACCACACAAATCTGCCCATACATGGCAGGTTCATAAATGCTTAGTCCAACAAACACTTCCCCAAGGATCGTAATTATATTTTGTCAGCGTGTCAAGAGTCTTTGAAATGGATCCAATAAGTCAAAGCCCTCGAAAATGACAAGGCAGAAAAAAAAATGTGTGCTGAGGTTTAGGCCTACTGTGCGCACGTTCCAAGAGAACACGTTTATCCGCGCGTTCCAAGTCGCTTTCTCTTCGGGCGTATAACATCTTTCCAGGTGATTTGCAAAGGAGGTAAATAAATGGGTGGTTGACAGCTCCAGTCAGAGGACTATACCATGTTGGCAGAATTAAAGAGCTCTGGGCTTGCCTGGGCCCGTTCAGCTCAACTCCCTGGAACTGAAACCGCGGTGTAAAACAGCCCATGTTCCATAAATCAGAGCTTTTCCCAACACGCGCCATTCATCTATTCCACATAGTAACAGCAGTCCCCTCTGCATGGACCCTGGACCCAGGCAAACAGGAGATTAAACATAAGCTACGGCCAGCCGCTTCCAGCCCATTTGTCATTATTTATTAGCTAGCGGACTTACATTTTAACTGTTGTCCGATTATGCGGTTACGTATTTGCAAAATAAATTCAGGCAAAAACAGTTCATATTTCAGTTGGTTTCCTTGAAACATCTAGTAATAGATCAAGTTCATTTACTGCTATGCCACGGGCAATTCCAGGCTCATACCTCAGGGGTGGGCACATGGGAGGGGGCGCAGTGGTGAAATTAAAAGCCAGGAGGAGGCCATTCCCACAGAGCATGCTCACTCGTGGCTCGTAGCGGCTGAAGTGAAGTGGACACGGCCGCCATTGTCTGAGGCTCCTGCCTGTTCACTGAAATTCACTGGGATTGTCAGGCTCGGGCTGTGGGTTAATTGGCTGGACAGTCAAAAAGGATTTAGCTGGCAGAGACTCCTTTTTAATTGGGCTACTCCGATTCTTTATCGCCGAGGCTAATCTTTCAGCCCGTCCCTTGTCCCCGAGTTGGGCCACGTCACCCCTCCAGGTTCGGTTACCTTATAATCAAGTCAAGGCTGCAGAGCCAGGAGAGAAGAGCAACTTTCAAATCAAAAGCCAAAGACCAGACGGCCAATCGCTGGCTGCCGTTGATGGTGACATTCACCTGACCACCTGGCCTTTTAAACAAACACGTGTTCCTCGCCATCACTCCTTCTCTTCTTGAAGTGGTCAAGAAAGCAAAGCAGTAAGCGGTAATACGAGCAAGCCCGTCCCTTTCAAAGCTCTCCCCCTGAACCTCACCATAAAACACTAAATAAATACCTGGTGTGAAAATAAATTAATGAGCCCTTTTCTGGTCTGTAATCTTACATGCACGTGCCAATTAAAAGCAAAGAAAACCAAACATTAAACAGGAGCACCGTGTTCAGCACACGGCCCAGAGCTACAGCAGACAAGGCACGGTGTTAGACACCAATATCCACACGGCGAGTTCAGGGGGCTTATTTTTTTTATTACAGGGGACCTGCTGCATTTAATAATGCCGCGCGAGCGAGCGCGGCTAACGGCGGCGGAACCCGACGGAGCCGCGATCTGATAAGCGGCGACGGCTCAGCTCAGACGGCCTCAGCAGGGAGAGAGAGAGAGAGAGACGGGTCGGAGAGGTGGCGGAATCTGAAGGAAGCGGAAAGAGGCTGCTCGTCCCCCGGTCCCGGGAGGACAAACGACGCGGCCGGCGCTAAACGAAACCCGGCGCCGCAGCGGAGACGATAAGTCGAGGCTAACGACAGGGTCAGTCAGCCATTGTTGTTCAAGTATGAAATCAGTTCAATTACCAGACCCCGATGGCTAAAGAAAGGAGGAAAGAAAGCGCTACTGGAAGGATGGACGAGGGCAGCAAAGATGTTTGTTTGCAGCACCAGATGGCACACTCGATTCCAGGAAATATCAGAGGGACAGAGCCGGTGGTTGACAGTCAACATATCAAACGAGGTTATTGATTGCAACCGCAGGAGAACTTAAACGAAACCCTTTATGACTCATCCCTTCAAAATGATATTTCTCTCAATGCTAAGAAGCGGAGATGATTAACGGGCTGTTTTAGAACGCCTTCGGTCCTCTGGCCAAACCGTTATTAGGGAGCACCCACTGAATTTATGGGCCCGCGACGGCCTCGCCGTTACGAAAGGCGTCGCGATCGTACGCCACCGCCAGCGTGTGGCAGCAGGCCGGGTCCCCGTTGTACGGGGTGTGAGAACCGCAGCCGAGAACAATCGCCAGGGAGCGGGCGGAGCGGGGCCGATCCCGAGGACTTTCCTTTTTCTGGCCACGCCCGCACAGCCGCAGGGCGCGACGCTTCAAAGACCAGGGCAACCGTTCTGCCCCGCCCGGCTTGGTCATGGCGCCACCTCGGTAATTCCAGGCCTCAGCCGCGAAGCAATTTCCCGGGCCGGCCACATTTGGCAAACGCAGGGACCTTGGTCATCCAACAGAGGGGAAAAAATAACTGATGTAACGTTCAAATCTTCCACCTCGCACCGCAACTCCTTTTTGGTACGTTGCGCAGACAGGCCTGGTAAACTAATTAATCAGCAGCTAAGAAGCCGTAACACCGCTTTTCCTGATGAAATCCATTTACAAGCAATGGCAAAAACTGTTGTTGCTCACCTACTCCAATCAATATCCAGTCCATATCCACTGAAAAGAAACATACCAGAACACTATCAATTATATTCAGAAAGACTGCTTTTATTCTTTATTTCTGTCTTCTACGCTGGCCCCCCGACTCCCCACTCCCCACTCCCCACTCCCCACTCCCCACTCCCCACTCCCCACTCCCCACTCCCCACTCCCCACTCCCCACTCCCCACTCCCCACTCCCCACTCCCCACTCCCCACTCCCCACTCCGAAGGTACAATGAAGTTTGGTCACTGAATTGTTGGACTATTTTGTAGAAGACCATTTATACTTATTTGTCTTTACTGTACATGCGCATACAACATTATTGCACACCATTTGTTACATTTAAACGACAGTAAAGCTGAAGTTTCTCTCTTCCCACCACCCCTGTTACATGGCGTGTGAATATTAATAAATCAATACAAATGCAGTTCCATGACCTCATGCATTCTCATTTGCATGAAAAGGGAAATAAAAATCCATATTTACTTTTATAATGTATGTAAGCTATAAAGTCATTCTGTGTACGTGGGAAAAAGTGCTGGCGCACCACTTTATGATCACTCTACATGCATTACCGGAAGTCTACGTCCATTGGAAATTTAAATCATTTCCTTCTCAGCACAAAGAAATCCGATTACGTTCGCCGACTCCACGGGTGTTACTGCCGTAGTTCACCGTCAAATGACTGCAAGAAACGGGCTTCGTACATACACATTCGCATTAAATCGCAACTGGTATGAAATGACAGAAGTGGCTGTACACAATGGTGGAGTTCTCTTCAGCAGCCAGCAGCTGTCGGGAGAGATAAGGACCGTCTGCAGGAGCCGGGGCCGCGAGCGGGTCCCCCAGCTCCAGTCAGCTGCAGACGAGCCACCGCCACTACGCCAGTGATGCTATGGCCTGCGTCACTCACACTCACATTCTCAGTGGTCCACTCTCACTCTCAGAGGTCCACTCTCACTCTCACAGTCTCAGTGGTCCACTCTCACAGTCTCAGTTGTCCACTCTCACAGTCTCAGAGGTCCACTCTCACAGTCTCACAGCCTCAGTGGTCCACTCTCACAGCCTCACAGTCTCAGAGGTCCACTCTCACACTCTCACAGTCTCAGTGGTCCACTCTCACAGTCTCACAGTCTCAGTGGTCCACTCTCACTCTCAGAGGTCCACTCTCACTCTCACAGTCTCAGTGGTCCACTCTCACAGTCTCAGTTGTCCACTCTCACAGTCTCAGAGGTCCACTCTCACAGTCTCACAGCCTCAGTGGTCCACTCTCACAGCCTCACAGTCTCAGAGGTCCACTCTCACACTCTCACAGTCTCAGTGGTCCACTCTCACAGTCTCACAGTCTCAGTGGTCCACTCTCACAGTCTCAGTGGTCCACTCTCACAGTCTCACAGGTCCACTCTCACAGTCTCACAGTCTCAGTGGTCCACTCTCACAGTCTCACAGTCTCAGTGGCCCACTCTCACAGTCTCACAGTCTGAGTGGTCCACTCTCACAGCCTCACAGTCTGAGTGGTCCACTCTCACAGCCTCACAGTCTCAGTGGTCCACTCTCACAGTCTCAGTGGTCCACTCTCACAGACTCCATTCGCCGGAGACGATAGGCCTCTGTAACACTCACAGTGCCATGCACTCATAATGCATGGCAAGGCCAGAGGTGTCGCATTACAAAACAACCAGTAACAGGAACCAGATCAGCACTATCAAAACTCATAATCCAGTCTGGCCTGTTGGACAGGGACAAAATGTTCAAATGGATTACCATCTAAAATGCTTTCTCCCGTTGCGCAGGTCTGCTTGCATACTACTCTCAGCTGCTGTCCTTATCTGCTCACCCGCATTATTACTTTTCCCGCAAACGCTGCCTATGGAACGGGCGCCGTGTGAGTTTCTCAGATAAGTCCCTGCAGCCGCAACGGCACGGATGTTCTCGGCATTACGGGAAGATCCGTGTTTTCATTTCAGGGTTAAACCGAGCGTGCGCTTCCTTGCCACCGAGAGACTACGCCGTTTCTGACCACGCCGTTTCTGACCACGCCGTTTCTGAAGGGGCTTTTTGTCTTCGCGCAATCACCTCAAAATGACCATTCAGCCCTTAATAAACGGGGAATAAGCGGCGGCGCTGAAAGGAGCCGTCTGGAAGCCGAGCGTCGGGTTTCTGACCTTGGCACGGCGGCTGCAGGCGGAGCCGCTCCGCCGCCGGACGCCAAAGACGGGGACGGCGCGCTCGACGGGCCAAAGACCGCCGTTTAGGAAAATGTGAAAACCCCGCTGGATATTCCGCTTAGCTCAGCGTCCGTTTTGGCGGCCGGAGCGACGGCGTCGGAGACGGCGAGGCACGGACCTCCTGCGCGCGCTTTCCCCAGAGGAACAGGAACCTGGAAACCGCGACGGCGTGTACATTTCATAGAGATTAATACACGCAAACCTCACTCTAATCACAACCTGTTGATGTATTCCTCCGTCAGGCTCAATCTTTTCCCATTCCACATTGAAAAGTTAGCAATTGCAGGGCCTGTGTGTCACCCTATAGGCTAGCTCGACTCAGACAGCGTCTCCTGATTGCTTTAGGAGCCCTGCCCTGAAAAAGGTCACTGGGGTTATGACTGCTGAACAAACCCCACCATTTAGCCACGAAGAAAAATTCTCCAGCTAACTAGGAGGGCAGCAAGTCACATGGCTTTCTAACAAGTAGCCAAGTCATTTGATGCGCTGGTAATGTTAGCTAGCTAGCTAGCTAGGTAACTCAGCTTGCATATATGGTTCATAGGTTGATGCTTCCCATTTCCCCATGTAACATTTTAAACACTTGTATCATTAGGTACCTAGCTGAGGTGCTGCCTCTCAGTCTCTTAAATATGAGTGCGCACGTGTTCGCACGTGTCTGCGTGCAAAAGAAAGAGAGACTGAAACTGAGATAGGGACAGGAAGGCAGTACGATCAACACATTCCACGTACACACATAGCTATTTGGCCACACGCCAGCATGGCAAGTGCACAGGTTGTCAGCAGACAAGCTCATATAGGTTTATATAAATGGGCCAAACATTGGTATTACAGCATGCTAGGGCTATAATGCATAAGAAAGACACAAAAAATTAAATGCATCTTGCCTCAGGTATTGACTTTGAAAATACAACACCAACCCTGCTATCTGACCATTGTGAGTTATGATACTCTTACAGTATAAGAAGACAGAAAAAGTCCAGATTTCTGAATAGCATACACTCAAAGGCAGATATTAAATTCACAACAGCAACAAAAGGCTAAACAAAGTGATTGAATCAAGATCTGGTTATGAAAGCGAAAAAGGGTACATTGTGTGCTTCTCCGTACCCATTGTGGCTCAGGAGACAAAGCCATCACATCTGCAGCGGATTTGAAATCATTGTGCAAATATGATTCCATCAACAATTCCCAAAAAGCTCGCAAGCAAAGGCCGCATTTAAAAATGGAACTCAGGACTCATTAAGGTGATAGAGATTTGTCTGATTGTCCATGGAAAAGCCGCTCCTGACAGAGCAGTCGAACAGTTCCTATGGACATCAGAAAGTCAAAGAAAGAGCAAAATTGGTAGGCTTTTAGTTACACAACCAGGAAATAATACACCTCTGACAGCGTACCAGAGAACTGGGGCAAGAACCGGAGAGAGAGAGCAAATGGAAAGAGTGAGCGAGAGTGAAGGAGAGGATAGAAAGAGGAGACCAGACACGAGGCTGAGCGCGACTGTACGGTTGTCATGCCGATAAAGCAAACAGTGAGAGAGAGAGCAAGATAAGTGGATTTTTTTTTTTTTTAACTTTTTTTTTTTTTTTTTTTTAAATAAAAAAAGTCTTTTTCTCAGACTTTTTGAGCCAGCAGAACGGGGCGGCAGCGAGAAGGCCAGACGACGGTAAATAAACGCTCCCTCCTGACTCAGGAAGCAGATGTCTGAGGCTGCCGAGAGAGGTGGCAGCGAGCCGGCGCTCCGCGCCACCACGGACCAGCCGCTCCGTCAGACGCCGCTCGCCACGCCACGCCACGGTCCGGCGCGCGCGCGTCATGCGGGACAGAGCCGGGAACGACTGGCACGAACTGGTCCTCTTATCCGGGAGAGGACGAGGGAGAGCATCCAAACCGACCTGCCTGATCACCTGCATGCGTGCGTGCGTGCAGAGCGCCTGTGCACAGCACTTCCTTCCAGTTAGAGCCGAGAGAAAAAAACAAAACTGACCTCAATTTATCATCATGCACGTACACAGTCGCCCGCGTGACCCCATCATGTGGGCTGGTGTCGTACGCAGGGTGACAGCTTTGGGCTGTGCTGGGGGGGGGGAAGGGGGGAGCCGCACACGTGCTTTCACAGTCACAGCATCAGACGAAAGCGAGCTCCAGCTCCTCTTCGTGAGCGCGTGCAGAAGGGGACGAGCGCAGGAGCAGCTGGGGTCCTCTGAGAATGCCTCTCCCAGGGCTCGGGGCTGCGGGCTTTCACACAGCCTCATTGTCCCCGAGCGGAGAAAGGGGGCAAAGCTCTGGAGGCCGCTCCCCGACTGCGACGGAGCGCAGAGCATCGCACGGCCAGCGACTCCGAGGAAGAGTCTGCCTTCTTACGGCCCTGCCAGAGCAGCCTGGCGCTAGAACAGAGAGATCGTCGGCTGGCTCCCCCGCTCCACCCGTCTCTAAAAATACACCCCGGGACAGAAGGGTTCGTCCAGGCGCGGAGAGGAGGAGGAGGAGGACGCACCGAAACGAGCGGGTTCTACCCGGAGCTTTCCGCTGCAGATGGAGCGCTGGCGCTGCCAGCGCCACGCCAGCCGCCACGCCCGTGGCGAGCGGCCACTCGGAGGGCGTTCAGGTGCGAGGCTTCCCCTGCGCACGCCTGCGCGCCGTCCACGCATTCGCAAAGCTTATCTGCGCGCTTGAATAAACGAACAGGTCCCACGAGCTGTGTACACAAAACGACAACGTTTATCTGACCCTGTCCACACGCAATGTCAACACAGCGCTATCGGAAAGCGTGAACAACTGTGTACTTATAGACCTCCGGTAAACCACAGCACAAATCAAATAAGTGATGCTATTTGATCAAGTGTGATTAGAAGAAAGGGACAGATTGTCAGCTTCTACCCCGAAATTATTTCCACTATGAACTAGAAGGTAATAACTGAAATGTTACTAACATCTGGCTGGCTTTGGGAAAAGGGTGTAACCCATAAATAAAATGGGCCCTACTTCAGGTCAGGGACTGCAAACCTCTAAACACAAGTAAACTCCCCGATATCGCTTTTATTTTCCATTGACAATGGTAATTATGCTCTTGTGGTAGGGAACGACATACTTGCGGAGCCCTGGTGGTCCCAAGCACTAGAATTAGGGAGTTCCGCCCAAGGAACTTTGAGGAGGTGGAGGACGATGAAGACAAATGTGGGTACGCTGATCTCGGCAACAGTTTATACTTAACTAAGATTACTGAAAGTGAAAGAAACACAGGACCCATTATGTATGCGGCCTATAATCACTTCAGTAGCCCAGGCCTAAACAATGCTACATCTGATACCTACACCCTCGACTTGACTTTATGGTTCCGAACGGCCTTTCCTCCCAAAGAAAGAAAGACGTCTTAATTACAGAGGTGTGGGAAGGGCGCACTTCTGAAACAGAAGGTGCAGCTGTTGCTATTTCTCACCTTGTAATCCTGAACTGGGCTGCCCTGAAGCTCACGAACAAAGCAAAGGCGAGGGCTTTCCTTGCATCCGGACATTTCCACAAGAATGGGGGCCAGAGACCGAGAACTACATGCTTTCTGGCATTTCCATGAGGCGAGGGGGAACATTGGGAGACGCAAACGACACGTTTGTGGCAAGCGTCTCTACAGGGAGAGACCTCTCCGCAGCCAGAAGGGAGGGGGATACAGCTCTCGATTACTGAACACGGTTCTCTAAACACACAAATCCATGTGAATGTCAAAACCTTCCCTACCGACTTCGAGGTCCCCGACATGGACCTGGAAACGGCAGCAAGACGGAGTGCAGTGAAGTAGACAGGAAAAATAAGCTCACCCCCTGAAGTGCTGACCTGGGGTCAGTGCATTTTCCTCTTGCAAAATCCAACGACCTGGGGGAGGTCAAAAGGCCTCTGTGTCCATGAGGAAAAACAACAGACACAATCTCAACTCTAGGACCCTGATCTGCCTTCGCAACTTCTTTCAAAAAGGTTTGAACTTATTTTTACCCCATGTACATTTAGCCTATCTAGCACCTTGGCTGAAACATCAAACCAAGTGGTATCCTCATATTAAAACAGTATATTAGAGGGACTGCTGAATGGCTAATTCTGTTACGGCACCGTTCCAGTGGGAGGACAAGCCATTAAGGTCTGGTACTGAATATGGACCGTGCCAGTGCCAGCGGGAGCTGTGGCTGGCAGCGTTGCGGGGTGCCATATATCTGCCCACAACATTGACCGGGATAGGAGGAATTTTGGGTGCCAGGATGTCCGTGTCTCAGCGTGCCCCAATAGTCCCTTAGGGCCGATAGTCCCTAGGCAGCTGTAGTTTTCCAGGATAGTCTACATCTGACCCCAATCTTATGTCTGCGAGAGCTTAACTGGGGACAGTGGAGGCTAAAGTAGCAGCAGCTTTAAAACACTCTGAGGTTTTCGCTGTGCTTCTGGCAGGCCAAACCAAAAAGGGCCCCACAACTGCAGGCTTGAAGTCACTGTAAGACAATGACGTAGCCTGGGCTTAAATCCACGCAGCCTGCATTGGTGGCGTGAGCCTTTTCTACTGAGCTATGCAGAACGGCCAAATATTAGGGGCTTTGGATTTGGATTGGATTTGCTAAGGGAAAGTTAGGCCTCATGCCCCTTTATCAAATGGCCATTTGTATGCCTTTCTGTACATTCGCTGTAGTTGCATCTAAAGTTCAGACCACACGGAATGTGCACAAAGGCATACAAATGGCCGTTGATAAAAGGGCATGCAGTATTTGATGGGGGGAAAAAAGCCAAACATGAAAGTCCCGGAACTTCCAAGGTTTCCCCAATTTTTGAGCCAAGCTCAAAAGACAGGTTCCGTTGCAGCTGCAAACATTTACAAAAATACCTTTGAGGCAAGAATGTAGTAATGTTGGGTGTAGGATAGCAGGAAACGATAGGGCAGCAGCAAACGAGACACCAGAACCTACTGTACATCTGGAACTACGCAAGGTAACAAGGTAATGATAAATGGAGTCAGTTTGTATGACATGTACTACAATACAGTGACTGTTGTGGGAATGAGAGAAAGATTATCTCCTTGGCGCACAAGCACTGCATTAACAGAGCTTACGAAAATGCCAAAAATTGTGCCGGAACTCATAAAAGCATAACATGTAAGTCAAAAAACAAGTCTGTTCTGGCCCACTTCAAGCTGTAGGGACATGTAAATCCAACATGTAGCCTAAATGCATTTACCTAGACCAAATAGTGAAATCTTTTCTTTTTTTTGAAGACACTTAAGGAGGACACTTCGCTGGACTACACAGAAGACACTCTTATCCAGGCAAATTAGATATTTTCACACACCAGGATACTCATTTAAGCAGATGAACGATCACTAAAGCAACTCTGTGTAATTACCTGGTTAAAGGGTCCAAAAGCAGTTCTCCAACAGAGATTTAATCCTGTAACCTAGTTAGAAATAAAGTTTTCCAACTACTATGGCACACTCTTACCCATAATTGTGTCAATTCTCAGAATACATTTCTATTATACTAATGTTACATTTTTACATTTGTTTTGTTTCTGACTTCACTGGCAGTTAAACACAAGTTCCTTGTTATGGCATCTCAGAGAAGGCCCCATCTGCACAGGAACATGGGAGACTGCTGGAAACCACACCAATCACGTGCCTATGCATGTTTTCAATGACCCACTACCTGGCTCCAGGCCAGGAGTGTAAATTATGGTCCTCTGTCATGGGCAATACTGAGCCTGAAAGAGGACAACTTCTTCACCACAGGCTTCTGTTGATCCCACATTAGCTCTGTATCATAAAGCTTATACTCTCTTACATGACTAGAAAAGATATATAATATTTATTCTGTGGGGGGAAAGCTTCCCTTCTATGCAATTTCAAGCACTTCTCACTTATGTAGGTCAGCTATGGTCTTGAATTAATGAAATATAATTCCAAGAGAAGAACTTTAAAGGTTTTTTATTTTATATACATTATATTTTATTTATATTTATTATATTTTTTAGTATATTTATATTGATTTAAATTTGGAAGATGCCAAACACAACACAGGGATCCATCTCTTTTGTATTTTACCCCATAAAAAGTGATCCTAAGGCCGTACTGACAGCACTTCTACAATTGCCCATTGTTCCTGTACAAGGAAGGAGAGATGTGGCTCCTTGGCAAGGCTCGCAGCATGCATTTGTCATGAGCTGTAAAACTTCCTTCACCTTTTACCTCAAACCCACGGAGTCGATTACCAGCCGTTTGACAGTTTGTCACCTTATTCTTCCAGATAATTTAAAAACACAAACAGAGAGCGAGTGAGTGTGTGCGGATGCGTATGAGTGTGTGTGAGAGAGAGAGAGAGAGAGAGAGAGAGAGAGAGAGAGGGTGGAAGCTTGTGGTTATTTAGAAGTTCTCCCTCTTTAAACAGCGGGTTTTGTGCACAGAATGTGCTGTGACATGGCTCGGGTTGGGGGGGGCGACCTAATCACAACCCTGCCTGTTTGATCCTGCCGTCTAAAATTGAGAGGCGAAGCAGGTACACAAACAGCCGCCGGCCCCACAACAAAGTGCAGATGTCGTGGCTAGGCGCAGCAGGCGTAGGAACAGATTTCCCTCAGTCTTAAGACTGCATCTCCCAGCCCCCTCTGCTCAGATTTTGATGGTGACTGCAGGCAGCGTGGGGTTCTGGTCGCTGCAGTCTTCTGCGAGGCGGGAGCATTTGTCTGGTGCACCGAGTGCATCCTCCCACTGCATGCGGAGCGCAGCGGTTTGTAAAACGTTCGGAGCGACAAGGCAGGCAGTGTGTAGCCTACAGCCTGCCGAATCAGGATTCAGCTACAAAGACTTTCACCACAAGCTTGAGATAGAAAAGCACGCATGGCTACACGCACAAAAGGAAAAGCATCAATAATAACCATTATTAGCGGCCGTAAAGCTGGCAATTAAGGTGCCACTCCAGCCCCGGCATCCGTCAGCACAGCTGATGCTCATGTCACAAGAAATGATTTCAAAAGATGATTTTTCATCCATTAACAAGATCTTGTGTTCACAGTAATGAGTTATCCGGCTGCTGGAGGAGTTGACTGAAAGCTATGGGAGCTCAGCATCACCACTGAAGTCTAATTAGTTGTTTATCCTCCTCAGGTCAAGGCAGAGCAGCACAGGGATGAACAATACTCCTCATGCTGCGCCTGGTAAATGAGTGGCGACTGGCAGTAGCGCTCACCTTAGGGAACCCTTATATTTTTCACCGCCTTACCAACCTCTCAAAAGGTTACCAACAAAGTTTTTTTCTAGAGGCACCTAGAAAATGTGATAATGCGCAAGGGGTTCATTGGTGAAAAAGAAGAAAAAAAAAACGCGACCTCTGTTATGTCTGAGCGCTGTGTAAACAAAGGAATACTTATAAGCCTCATTAGTACTGGGAAATGACAGGGACACCGATACACATCACCAGAGCATTCAATACACCCGCAATACAATACACAAACTCCAAAGCAATCATTCAGCTCCAAAGGCCTGCTGGCTGTTGTTATTTTTAACTTGGGAGGCAACTGCCCTGCAGGCACATTTAACACCTAGATGATTCCAAGTTTACATGACAATTCTTACCAGTAAAGCCATATTTACAGACTGCACTTCCTGTTCATGACAGAGACCATATTAACACAGTACATTATGAGGACAGACAGATAGAAAGACACTTTCGGTCACTATCTTTGCCGAAATCCTCAGTTAGTTCTGACATTTAAGGTGACAGAAATCTCATTCCCTCTTTCGGTCTGGCTTACGTCCAAAACAATTCCCCAGCATCCTTAGAAATAGTTGTTTTGACAGAACTCTGGGCAGGAGTGAATCTCTGTCATAACCCAGACACTTTTCATAAGACACTGAAATACACTGGGGTGAAATCACAAGGATCCGTTCTCACTGCTTATTTGCTCCCCACTATCAATGACACAAATGAAAATGAACAAAATTCCATTGAAAGAACACTTCCACTACAGAAAGGCCATCTGTCGACTCCAGTGATTTATGGTACTTATTTCCCCATGTTTACGGCCAGATAAAAACGGCCTTTCTGGTTCTCACTACTGATGCTCAGTCATTTTTACTAGGCTGTCCGACTTAATACACCGAGGACATCGTTCGTGAGGCTATGCGAGCGGAATGAAGATGCGTTCGGAGGATGTTTCTGTACAAGGGCACGCGGCTCGCTGTCCCCTGGTCAGTCATCCAGAGGCGCTTCTCCTCACGGGGGCTAGTGGCCTGCCGAGTGCGAGCAGCCCCAGCCCCAAAGCCAGTCCGTCAGAGGCGACCGCAGGCTTATCGCATCTCACTCATTCAGCAGGGGATCCCCATCACTCACTCAACAAGTTCCACCAGCCCGGCCACTGAACCAGACTCCCAGACGCCAAAGGCCTTGCCATTCAGATACGGGACCAAGAGAAAATATGCTATCAATAATAATTATTGCATGTCTTTACTCTTTCAATCTGACAATGCTGTCCCACAGTCATTAATGTCCACCCAGTATCAAACACGACCATTTTCCTGATTTGGCCTTTGAGTAAATGTACTACACATGACACATATCACCCCTCCCCCCATCTCCACTTACGGTTTTTAAAGATTGAAGGAAGTAGATAAAGAAAAGTGCTGATTTACATAGATGCTTTTCGCTGAACCGCAGGTCAGAGTCACATGAAAGATGGCTTTGAGATGAACGCACGCACCTCAAACACATTTCATCTTTATGCTGGCCGGTGACTCACGGGATAAGGACCGGGTTGAGACTGTTAGTCGCTGGACTGACGGAAACTTTAATGAGCACGTTTGAGACCAGGAGGAGTTGACCACGTCAAAATGAGGTAGAAGAACAAACAGCGGACCGTTAACACTGTAACCTATAGGGCCTCAACCCCTGCCCTCAACAAACTCTGCGCTCACATGCAGTCAAAGCCATCAGGCTACACTTACCACGGTGATTTACTGTATCTACACATGGATTTATGACAGTTCTTTGGCATTTCAAAAGGATGTGAAGTTTAAGGTCTAAAAAGGGGCAAACTGGGTGGGAGAGCATAAAATACACTGTTTCAGTACAGTAATTGAAACATAACAGACATATAAATCACATTTTAGCATCAAAAGCTTTGCTTCTGCGAGATTCAAGAAGATTATAAGCTGCCCGAGTTTCCAAACTGCATCCCTTGTCTTGAAAATATACAGTTGTACATAGATGTTGCTTGTGAAATCGCACATTAATTACAGGGAAAGTAGTTACTCCTTTTGATGTAGTCAGATCCATGTTTAGACTCGGTACATTTAAAATAGTTTTTCACTAAATAAAACCAATTTGATAAACTTAAACATACAATATGGCTGACGCACACAGCTCCCTAAACCGCACAGTGGCAATGGGCAGATGCCAACCGTGTTGCAGGGTGAAGCAGCACAGTTCTTCCTTTGATTAAAAGCCAAACTTCTTCATTAAATATAGCCTAGCTAAAGCCTATACACGTTTAAGAAGTAAAATGTAACCTGTGCAAGTCAACAGGATGAAAATAGAGGAAGAAAATCAGATACTATTCATTATCTAAAACGAGGAAAACCGAAACGAAAGCATTTCTCAGAAACTGCTGCACAGGGGCCGCACAGTAGCAGCGGGTTTTTTTCACGGAAGCAAACAGGCCGACGCTGAGAGAGCAATAGAGGGACTACAGGAGCCCATGAGGAGCCGGGAGCCGGGTTTAAATGCAATCTCAACGTTAAATTCCATCTGGCTAAATGAAATGTGTCACTCCATTCCAGTCAATTACCATCCGCCGTATTTCAGTGACGGACAGTCGAAATTAAGAATAATTTCGCTGAAACGCGACGCCCCGGCGGCTCAAAGGGATATTGTCACTTTGCTCATAATTCCCATCGCCTCCTTAAATGTCCATTCCTGCCATTTCTGTTTATCCAATTTATCCGCGGGAGAGCGGAAAGTGACGCTAATGGGAGGGGACAGGAAATACGGGATGCCAGGCGTTCCTGGGCGGTTTCGAGTGTCGGGCGGTAGCGGCACGCGCTCACATCCTGGGATTCGGTGAGACGGTGCGCGGGGAGAGGGTGGAAAAAGCGCGGTGCATCCAGCTCGCAGAGGGCTGGCTCGGACGGAAGGGACTGGAAACTTCAGAGCAGTCATCCATCAGACGGGCAGAAGCGGCGGCTTCTCCAGTTACCAAGGCAGATGCCATGCTGGCAGCTTAGGCTATAATAGTCTTAATAATTTAATAGCGGAGCCATTGAAACACGTTAATATTTCAACATGCTCGATGCGGGTGGACACAGGAAAGTAGTTTTCCACCATGGGCAAATGAGACGGACTGGCTTTGCGCCGGCATATAAGATTACCGCCAATCCTCCTTTCTGCTCTGAGCTCACTGTGGCATGAAGTGAACAAACTAAGCTAGCTGGCAAACTCGTAATAGTGACAGCTTAAAGGTACGCTGAAGGCAGCCCGAGAAGCGAGGTGAAACTCCACAGCGCGGTAATCAGAAGTGACCTCTCTGTGACGGCTTGCCACGTGACTCACAGACGCTCTGAGGAGAACCGTGTCAAAAAATCCGCGCGATTCAGAAGCTCGCCAGCACATTCCAAGCGTCAGCAGAATCTCGCACATGCTAGCACAGTAGTCCCACTCTACGCATTGCTAAATGTGCGCCGCACTCTTGCCAAGGAAGACAAAGAACGATGACAAACGGCCTCGGCGTAAGCGGGGGAGGGGGGCACGGGACGCCGAGCCGAACTCGCTCAGTGAAACCCGCGCGGTTCCCGCTATATTCTCCAGGACTGAGGCGGCCGGCTGCTGGAAAGGCCAAGCAGCGCTGCTAATTGAGCCCAGCGCTCGGCGGCAAAGCGATCGTCTGCTCGTGATTTCACATCCCTCTGATGTTCTGTGGTTTTCTGGTGGGAGCCGGGAGGACAGCGGCAGAGGAAGCAGCGACCGCAGCATTTGCATGCGAGCGCGCGCGCGCCTGCACCGGTGCCAACGAGCCTCCGTCTCTCACCCCGACAGAAGCCATTTTCTTAATTACCGCGTGTTGTGACTCAATCTGCGGCACAAGAGCGTGGCGGGGGGGGGGGGGGGGGGGCGGGACATCGAGCCATATGAGCACGGTGAAGCTGAATTGAGCTGCTTAGAGAAACATCCAACCGTACCAATGACAACACGCAAAAACGTCAAAGTCGTTCGGGATAAAGGCGTTTGCTACGAGGTTATTGTTGTCTCAAATCAAATAAATGAACCTTGCATAGAGTGAGATTCACAAATATTTTTCTTAGCTTACAAACAAAACAATAGTTTTTTTTTTTTTTTTTTTTTTTAAATAAGATTTTTGCACAAACAAATCTCACCCAAATATAATTGGTTCACAAATAAAAATAATTGGTTCATATATTTTTGAACCACCTGTTGGATTTGCGAACCAATTATTTTGTTTGTAAGATACAACAAAAAAAATCTCCTTTTATTTGTGCAAGGTTCATATTATTTATATAATGATTTGAGACAATAATAGCCCCATATTTGCTGAACAGACATACAGGTCATATTAAGGAGCACAATTCCATACTGCACTTGCACTGCAGCTCAGCAGTGAGAAATCTATGTTGGCCCCATTCTAAAATCACCCCTCAAAGTTAACAGTAAACAACAGCTCTTAACTGCAGTGAAAGATAATCTCGTGAGGTATGGTGTATAAAGGAGGGCATACAGCTGGCCTCTCCTGGCCCAGCGCTCTCCGTTTGGGTACCCTTGTGTGGCGGCGGCCCGCCGGCGGCCCTGACCGCCCACATTCCGACGGCTCCCCGGCCGCCACGAAGCGCCCGCGACCCACGTGGCCCGGACGCTCGAACCCGCCGTGGCGGGGCCAGAGGGGGGCGCTGTAGGGCGGGGGCCGCGAAGACGCACCTCCGTCCCTCCGCTGGTCTCCCTCAGTCCGTCTGCACCCCGGAGCCCGCCCCCGACAGACTCCAGAAAATCACCGAGCCACATCTGACCAGCAGCACGCCATCCTCCTAATGACAGCCGTATGAGTCACCCCGACGAGCGGCGGCGGAGGGAGCACGGGGGCGGCCTTCCCCGTCAACAACCTGAGCGCCACTCATCTCCCGAGCCAGACAAGGTTATCTGTCCATCACGCCCCCTGAGGCTCCAGCTAATCTAAGGCGGAATTTAAGGCTAAGCCCCCGCTATGTACGGTTGATCCAACAACAGGTTGTGGGGGGGGGGGGGGGGGGGGGGGACTTCTCCAGACCCCGAGTAAACCTCGCACCCTCTCAGAGATACCGTGGCCGTTGTTCAGAAGCCAAAGCAAAGCGTGGACCCGCTGCGTCCTCCCTAACATCATGTGGCTCGCTCGCTTGTCTTTGTCTTCCGTTTCGCAGGCAGAGATGATCAACGCGGTCTATTTTTAGAGTATTCTAAGACTCTCTCTCAGATGACAGGATGCTTTGCGCTTCCAGGCGATGCCTTAAAACGAAGGCCCGTTCTTTTTTTTCTGGACTGCTCCACGGTGCACAAAGGCATTTTCTCCCTGCCCACATAATCCCAAATCCACAAGGTATTTGCTGGGTTTTTCGTAATGAGATTCAGAGCTGGTCACCGAGCGCAAAAGCATTGCATATTTCCATTAGGGGAGCGCTCTGTTTGTTTATGTTAGGAATCGGCACAGAAGCCTCGTCCATTTACGAAGCACATATACCTGGACGTATTATGAGTATACTACTCTAAGGTACTGGTGCACAGAGAAGCAGCAGTGATGGAGATTGAAGCTCATGGGTGAAAGGCAGAACTCTATTACCCACATGCTTGCTGGCCACGCACTGGAGGGACGTGTGGTCTCGTGTTTGACCAGAGGGCGGGTCGGCTCACACAAAGAACACTGGGAAATGGAGGGGCTGTTTGCTTGCTGCACCGGTACGTGTTGAGCTCAGTTTCATACCTGCCGTCACTAACTCACAAAGGTCACAGACGTCTTCATTCAGCATCCAGAATATTTAGGGGGCCAAGCAACCACTCAATCCACTGACAGAGTGCAGACTGTCAGTCATACAGCCTCCCTCCCCACATTCACAGTCCACATATAGCTACATTTCTACAATGCAAAACTGAAAAGAATTTCCACATTCAAACTGCATTAGACCAAAATATCTACCGCAGTGTGAAAGCAGAGAACAATATTTGATTAGATGGCTGTTAAATTTAGACAGAAAGGCAACAAAATCAACATTGCTCAGAGAGGCTAGGTTAAAGACATGAAATTCCAGGTTAAGGACTTAACTTCATTAATTTAGTGGAAGTTGACATAAAATTTGAATTGGTACAGGAGGTCACTACGTTTTCATACGAGTCCTTGAATACTGCTGGTGTAGCTTGTAAATTCAGTGAAACAGATGAAAACAGCAGCCGGGCTGCATAAACCTGTGCCCTGTTTCACAGACCAGGGCTACTGAGTTAGCTGGATAACCGCACTGAGTGAAACCTGGAACATGGACTGAAGTAAAAAGAGCTGCTCCAGGTTTTACTCCATGCAGTTATCCAGCAAACTCAGTAATCCTGCTTTGTGAAATACCCCCCAGTACTTCACCATGACAGGGATAAGCAATGTTTGTTTACTTGCCAGTGTGTTTGAAAACCTTGGATAACAGCTTTCTCCTCCATTTGAAAAGTCAGTCCCAGCAATTAGGCATTTAATGATTGCAGACTAGTATCCAAGCCGGGGGGGGGGGGGGGGGGTCATACATAAGGCATATATTCTGAGGACATGTGTTCCAAAATAAAACAAGCCTAAATGTGAGACGGAACATTATACAATGGAACTGTGCAGGGCGGGAGGTAGCACTGTATGCGTAAGTTTCTTAGTGACCAATCTCTTAACAAGATGGAAGGACTTAAGTCTTCACTCTGAGATTGCCAGGGCTTAAAATCATCATGGGGGGGGAAGCGTGTTATATGGCAAATGGCTTGCTGAAAGATAACCCATTCAAACGGTACAGCGTGTTCCTGACATTTCTCACTCCAGTACAATGAGCACCACTCCCACGGTCACAAAGGCTTTCATCAGGCCAGGCTCCCAGGTGCACACTGTGCCACAGCCCCAGTGTATCTGGAGTCAGCGGGAGGGAAATCCAATATAGCGTAAGGCAAGAAGGGGAATAATAACGAGGGAGTAATTGGCGAGATGGAGGATCCCGCAGAGCAGGATGAGCAGAGGCCAAAGGGTAGCCACAGAGCAGGGCACAGCGAGCAGGGGTCAGAGCCTCGTCTCTCCTACTCACAGTGCCGAACGGGAACTGGACGAGTTCACCGACAACCGGGGATTCCAACGGCCCCGTCCGGGATCGGCTGTTCAGGCCCGAGACCGCAGTCCGTTCCGAACGCGGAGTCACGGCAGGAGCAGGCCCGTAACCTGGGCAGCCTCCGGCAGAGGAAACGACAAACGCGTCCAAAAATAAACGGAGCGATTCAATTCATTGGCGGGAGTCACGCGAGTTTTATTTAACACGTTTAATAGCGTACAAGTTACAAGACACGAGTTACAAGACTTGCAAGTCAGCTTTAAAAAAAAAAAAAAAAAAAGAAATAACCCAATGTCATCGTTCATCATTTAAGGAATAACCTGTTCCAACTGTCAGATTCTTTTCAGAAAGAAGGCTGGTGGTGAAAGACAGGAAGAGCCCTTTCTGCCAACACAGGGCAGAGAATCCAGACAAACGTGTGAGAATGTGGGACATTCGGCATCGAGGTGGAACAATGCAGAGCCGGGCCGGGGCGTCGCGGGCCGTGGGGCGGCCCGTCCTTCCGTTTCCCCCGCGGTGGGGGGTGGGGTCACACCCCAGTGAGAGAGAGAGAGAGAGAGAGAGAGAGAGAGACGTGTGCGGGGAGGCTGCAGACCGCCGTGCGGCCGTGCAGCTTTAAAGGAATGCAGACCCCCCCCCCCCCGCTCACCGCCTCCCAAGGACTGGCTTTATCAGGCCGCACAATGAGCAGCGCAGGCATTCCTTTGGCATGCAGACATGCTGCAAGGCCGGGACGATGCAGAACAAGGGCTGACCAGACTGTCAAGGGCTTCTCTCCCCACTGCTCAAAAGGCCTGCCAAGAACATGGCAGGAAAAACGAAACCCTTGACGATGTGGTAGAAAAACTGCATTCCCATCATGGTTTGCATTCTTTAAGGGATGCCAATCTCATCGACAAATAGTTCCACAACTGGATTGCAGGATAAGCCTTGCTGATGAATCTGGCCATTTTCCCCCATGTACGCAGGCAGGCCGCTTTTTCGGAGACGGTCCCTCCTTCGTCCACATCGCCCCGGACAACGATCCCTCACGAACCGACCTGCGGAGAAGCCCATCGGCGGCGTGACAAAACCCCGCGTCTCCTCAGGAGGATCTGTGCGATAGGCCATCTGCCGGACTGCGCTTTATAAAGCCACCGCAGCTTCTGACTCATCCTCCTGCGTCGTCACCCTAACCCTCCACCCCCCCACCGGCAGCTCAGGTCTCCTTCAGAAGCCCTGGAGAAGGGCGGGGAGGTGCGCCAAAGCTGCTCCTTTCTCAGCCCGCTGCCACTCAAACCCCAAAAAGGCAAAACTCCTCCCCCAATGCATGGAGACAGCAGGGAAGGGGGGGGGGGGGGGGGTCTACTGCCTGCACAAAAGCATGGAACAGGACAGCTGCGCGGTCACACAATGGCGACGGGCGTGAAGGGCAATGAGGGAACAGGAAGGCGCGGCCGTCCCCCTCAGACAATCACGCTGCAGCTGCGCGCGGGCCAAAGGCGGCCAATCCCGGTCCCCCGAGAGCCCCGGCCTTCGGATATCAGATTTACCTTTCAATTAGCCAACAATCACCACCCGGAACACCAGCCGGGGTGACTTCCCCTCTGAACGGCCGCAGTTAAACAATTACGAGATGAGGCAGCGCAATGCCCAGCAAGCCCTGCCGGGCCCTGAGAAGTGAAGATCCCCACCAGCGGCGTGGACGGTTTATCCAGGATTACGGAACCGGTCCTAATTGGATCAGCTTGACTGATGGAGGCCCTCATCCTCGGAGGAGAAGCCCGCTCCCGGGGGAAAACATATGGCCGGTTCACACGCAAGTCAGGCCACTTCATTCCCCCGAAACAGAAACCACAAGAAGCTGGGGTACGAATGGATACGACTCGCAAACCTGAAGAGGTAGAGTTAGTTTGTCTATAAAAAAATACACCAGTTCCTGGTGTGAATTCAGGTCATCTTGAAGCAGATGCTTCAGGTAATTCCCAAATCCCAGATGTCATTTATGCACTTGCTTAGTGGACAGATTATCCAGAGCAACCAACACATTACGCACACTATACAATTTTGCAGCTGGATATTCCCTGGAGAATCACATTCAGATTCAAGGACAAAGCAGTTTGCTGAAGGTTACAGCGTGTGGGATTTAAACCTGCAAGTAGAAAGTCTGGTTCCTTAACCATTACACTGCTATAATACACAACCTCCCCACTGCCTCCATGAGACCGGATAGCAAACTCAGTTTGGTATCCAAACTCTACTTTGTCATTCCAGGAGCAGTAAAGAGTAGCAGGGAGGGAAAACAAAGCCTTGCAGGGCTCTATTAAGGAGTCAAGCTAACCCCCACCCCCTTCAGGCAGCTGTCCAGACTTGCTCCAGCACCCCCCCTCCCTCCCCCGCCCACACACTGATTGGACCGTGCAGAGGTGCGCTACCTTCCTAAACACTGCCCGAGGGGGTAAATAACCTCTCAGCCTTGCCACGTCACTCCCGGCTCAGCCGACTGTGCAGGAGCGCCACGGGAGTCCCAAACAGAAGGGGAGGGGTTTAAAAGGGCCCCTCCCCCTCACCCCGACCCCACCGCACCCCCGTATCGCCGACGGAACTCTACCGGCGGCGCACGCCCAGACAGGGGGAGGTGGATTAATGCCAGGGCCAGGCTTTCAGTCTGTCTCCAGCACCCACGCGTCCTCCTCCCACTGCCCTTCCCCTTAAATGACCGCGCGCTCCCAGCTGCTGATTAAATGCACGGTCAGCCGGCTGCCCGCGCTCTCCAGGCCAGCAGCCCTTCCTCTGGACCGCACAGCACAGCTCCGGCACAGCCTGCCTCTGAATAATTAAACAGGGCCTAGTAAATTAATGAATTAATTAATTAAGCAGGTGGAGGCAGCGGTGCACTGCTTCCAATGGGGATGCTTCGAGGCCTAATTGCCTGCAGGCCGATGTACAATAATGTCTCCTCTCTCCACACAGCCACATTGCAGCTGTCATAAAGCAAAGAGCATGCAAATAATGCAGAGGTGTTTAAAGGTATTGACAAAATGTCAATGTTCAAACTATAAATATTTCAAGTGCTGCACATTGAGAATTTGTTTTCATTTCTTTTTATTGTTCAGATTCTAAAGGTTAAAGATCAGGATCTAACAGCACGGCAAGAGATGTCTATGTATGGTTCCTCAACCTTTTTAACATTCAGCAGCGTATAAAAACACAGGAGTCCAATTTGTAATGAGCTGCAGGAGAAAATATTAATATGTGGAGGATGAGCATGCTATCCTGAGAAACTAAAATTTGTCTGTCAACCCACAGGCAATCTTAAAACACTGTTTGTAGCTCATTTTTAAGGTTCATAAAACCTGCAATGCTTCAGAAAGATAGTTGTCTGGTGAAAACCATCAGAATCAACTTTAACAGGCTTATGTTGTAAATGATTGCAAAGCATGCTTTGCAGCCAATGCAAACATGCCCATACACAAGGGAAAAGCACCAATGCAAACGTGCACACACACAAGGGAAAAGCACCAATGCAAACGTGAGCACACACAAGGGAAAAGCACCAATGCAAACGTGAGCACACACAAGGGAAAAGCACCAATGCAAACGTGCACACACAAGGGAAAAGCACCAATGCAAACATGCCCATACACAAGTGAAAAGCACCAATGCAAACGTGCACACACAAGTGAAAAGCACCAATGCAAACGTGCACACACAAGTGAAAAGCACCAATGCAAACGTGCACACACAAGTGAAAAGCACCAATGCAAACGAGCACACACAAGTGAAAAGCACCAATGCAAACGTGCACACACAAGTGAAAAGCACCAATGCAAACGTGCACACACAAGTGAAAAGCACCAATGCAAACGTGCCCATACACAAGTGAAAAGCTGAGCGCCGATATCAACAGACATCAGCTGGGACGCCGGACGAGCCCCCCTCCGGTGCAGTGCTGCAGTCAGCATGCTGTGAAAGGCTCCATTTATGGGCTCCTCTTCATCAGCTATGCGTCTTCACACTTGCCTCAGGAGGAAAAGGCATGCAGCACACCACTGGAAACTGAGGTGGCTTTTTAAAAACTAATTTGGACATGACAGAGGGGAAAGAAAAATGATTCAACAAAATGCAAACCATTCAGGATAAGCAGCACATTCACTACCAAACAAATGTTTTATGAGCTCTGGCAGTGTTGTCCTTCAGGGACGGCAATTTCAATTTCCCTACATCCAAGCAATAGTGAAACAGAAAAGAGCCTGTGCAGATCCCTGGAAGAATGCCACCCACCCAGCCATTATAATCCCAGACTCCAGTGAAGAGAGAGAGAGGGGGGAAAAAACTCATTTGGCAATGTCTTCACGCTTCCTGGCTTAGGATATAGGATGCAAATGGCATTTTGGGGTCTCGTGAGGGGTGTCGAGCTTTGCCCAGACAGACCTGCCACCCCCGGGAGGCAGAGGAGCTCCGAAACCTCGGCCAAGCCACGAATCAGCTGCAGGAGGGGGAGACGGCAGGAGACACAACAGAGCAAAAGGCACACTGCCTGTAGGAGGAAGGGAGAGAGAGAGAGAGAGCGAGGAAAAGGGATTTAAACAGAAAAAGAAAAGAAAAGGGGGCTGGCAGAGAGGTGCCAGGGATACGCTGGTTGCCGTGGCGCGGTGCCCGACGGGCGCGACGGGCCGCGGGCAGCGCGGAGCTGCGGAGCAGTCTGCCGAACGATCACTGGCAGCGCCGGGCCGGCCTCGGCTGCAGGAGACCGTTAAAGGGGAAGGAGGACGTTAAAAAAAAGGAAACCCAGAGACCCAGGGCCTGGCAGGCCTGGCAGCCGGGCCCTCGCTGCAGCGGCTGGACGGGCTGCAGCCCTGAGGTTTTGGGGGGGGGGGGGGCCGGCTCTATGAATAAGAAACCACACCATTTTCCAGCCGCTCCGGTCCAATATCGCCATGCGGCAAAGTGATGCAATAGACATGCCAATAAAAACGAGAGGGAAAGAGAGAGAGAGAGAGAGAGAGAAAAAAGACGAGAGGACAGAAAGCACAGCAGAATTCCTACATCTCCTAGATGTGTGCTCTCGGAAAACGCCTTCTCATTCTTACCCTAATGCAAGTCGGTAATTTGAAGCTTTGAGCCCCCCCCCCCCCCCCCCCCCCCTTATAAATGGAATGGAAAGGTTTCATGAATTGCAGTCTAAACCAGAGAACACATGACAGAAATACTGCTGCTGAGAGCCAGATGGGTAGTCTGGCAGTAGACACAGAAATGAAGACTTTCTACACAGTCAGTAAATATTAGTCAGTTCAGCGTGATCCCTAGAGCAGTGAATGGGCATATTTTGGTTGTCTGGCACTAAAGTGCGTTATTACATTATTCATCTCCGGAGCAGAACACCTTACTCAGAGATGTGACTGTGCTTAGGTCCCTCACAGACTGGGCACCACAGCAGCGTCCCAGCTGGCTTTCAGACCCCTGGCCCAAAGGTCCTGAGCCCAGTGTTGTGTCAGTTCCAGCCACATGCTGGCCACACATTACTGCTGACCTCCTCATGGTCCTCGGAATCAGCAGGAGGCTAAAGCCGCCGTTTCATTAACCTGTCCGTCACCAGGCCCGCAGGGGTACTTTAAATCCCCGGACCCCGCCCACAGTTCACAGAGAAGCTCTGGGGAATCGCGAGTTGCTGTCTCCACAGCCCACATCCCGTCAGCTTCGGCTGCTAGCCGGCGCTGGCCCGGTGACGGCACGGGGTCGGCAGCCGAAGCCCAGTCTCTGGAGCCAGAGCTCAGGGCCCGACGGCCCACCTGCTGGGCCGCAGGGGAACGCGACATTCAAGCTGGGTGGTCCTTCAGCGTTCGCTATTCATGCCCGAAAACAAGAGAGCTCACCCGAGCGCCCCTTGACCGGCGAACAGGGTCGCCTTCGAGTGGTCTGTCTGAGGAGTGGTCTGACGGGGGGGGGGGATTCGGGTTGGCAACTCCCCGGTTGCTATGGCAGCAGCTTTGGCACGGCCCGCCCGCCCGCCCGCCCAACCCCCGGGCGCGATCCGAGCCGATGGGTGACACAAAGCTCCCGGGAAGCGGCGGTCTCGTTTTCCTGTCCGCGGCGCACACACAGGGCACATCCGATACTCCCAGAACAGGACGCCAGGCCAGCGAGAGTGAAACGCAGCACTGCAGAGCGGCCGATCCAGTAACTCACTTCAGAGGGAGGGAAAAGGGCCAGTCTGGATTCAATCAATCAATTTCCATTCACTAATCCCATTTTGAATTGACAATGATATAAGAAATAGGAAAGAAATGGTTGTGCAACCATCATTGTAAATTGCAACAAGCTGTAAAATTTACAACCTTTCAGATGACTATAGTGACATGTTTTAATTTTTTACGTGCACTAATGGTATGGTATTAAGAGAAATTACGAGATTTGGAGAACTTACAAAAAGGCAAGCGCTTGTTGCAGAAAAGTTATTTACAGCCAGGCCCTTTAAGTTTCACTTCATCAAATTAGACTAAAACATTTTACAATAAATCCAGAGCTCGCAGTTTTAAAGAAGATCAGAACCCGTGCACAGGGTGCAGACTTTAATGCATTCACGGCATAATACTTCATACTTTCAGGGAATGCAAAAAAAAATAAAATAATAAATTTCTCCTTCCAGCGAAGCCACCACCACCACCGACGACCCAAAAGCAGGAGTGCTGCATTAAAGAAGTGGATTCTTTAAATCACCCACCACATTAAAAAGCAGCTGGCTCCAACGCTTTAATGCATGAGGGCCAAGTCCAATTTAATTAAACGGTCTGCAGAATTTCATGCTGTTGAATAGGTCGCTTTCTTGCGTTCTTTTTTTTTTTTTTTTACGATTAGCTCATTCTGAGTTAATTGAGAGACCCTTCATTCCCCTCCTGGCCACCTCTCGATACTAAAGCAGTGCGCCTTCGCCTCAGAGCTGGAAAGCACCCGGCCGCCGACAGCTGCACACGTTACATTAAGCCCGCATTCAGTTAACCAGACGACACCAGCTGTACTGCAGCCTTTAAAAGCACAACCGCTTACATTAAAAAAAAAAAAAAACATGTTTTGGCACGGAAGAGGAAGCTGCCACTTACAGTGACTAATCGCATTTTCAATTAAAGGCACGAAGCCTTCAGAGAGGAGCACAATGGCGACCGGCTAGACTTGATTTTCCCCATTACTGCGCCGGGTCCAAGCGGGACTGTGCGGAGGGAGGGCGCGGCGTCGGCGGCGCGTAGCGCGTGGCTTCTGCAGGGAGCCGTGTGCCCAGTGCGTGCACGCGCTGGCGCTCGCATCACGGGCACCCCGAGGGAGAGCGTGGGCAGGGGAGGGGAGGGCAGGGGAGGGGCCTTCGCACCCGCTGCAGCGCAGTGGCCACAGGCAGCGCCGTGCACCAGCAAGCCCGCCTGTCCTCTGCAGCGCGGACAGCTAGAAACCGCCCCCGGCTATACAGGCTGCGTGAACAACGGCCCTGACTGGATCCTGAAAGAGGACCCCAAAACCGTGAAGGGGAGCATTACACACGACCCCACCCTCGCCCTTTTTATTCCGGAAAGACCGAGTTGGGAAAGTCACGTGACCGTACGCCTCGTCGCTCACTGGCATTTCCAGACTGACGCCGCGCACCAAATTATGACAAAGCTGAAAATACACTGCGCTTGGCGCGCAGCCTGAAATAAGTCTCGGCTAAAGCACATGGGACGTGAAGATAATAGAGAGAAAAAAATTTTTTGCGTGATGCAAACACAAAGGTCGCAGAAGAGCAATCTCTGCACGGCTCAGTTAAGAAAAGGGGCGGGCCGTTCCACGTGACGGACATTCCACGCAGGAAAGTGCAGGGGGAAAAAAAACTACGACATCCTCATAAATCAAAACAGGAAACTGATGTTCCTCAATTGCTTTCCTGAGGACTGAATGGCACTTAATGAGCTGGCGGCTGGAAATGAACATTTTCAAAGGCCCGTTAATCACTTTCCTCTAAAAACACTCGAGTCGAACTGCTGACACAGGGACGTGCGCGCAACGCCTCACACAACCGCAGTTGAGAAAGCAAGAATATTAGCAACACTCTCTGTGCATGCAAACAGACGCGGAAATATTCCACAGAGCACTGCTCGCTGTGTCAGTATGTCAGGAACGATTTCAGATCGACACTCTTGAATCCAATACTTTCTCCAATATTAATTAAAAAACAAACAAAAAAAATCTTACACCCCAATTAAAGCCTGCAACCTCCAGTCAGCAAACAATAAATGACAAGGCTTAACCTTTTCTTCATCAGGACATTGTCAGCAACTGTCAGGCTACACGTTACCTTTATAAAACAAAAATCATGGCAATTGAAAAAGAATTCAGCTAATTTAATAAGTCGCCATTTAGGCCTAACTAAATGACCACAGGCCGACAGCTCAAGAGAATATCCAAACAACCCATAACAGAAAGCAAAGAGAGACAAAGACATAGATATACGAGAATCAAAAGTGAGAAAGACACGCAGCAGGACTGAAATAAAAACAAAGGAAGAATCACTTGAGACGGCCGTTAAGAATGTTCATGTGTTTGTTTTCTGCACAGCAAATTACAGACGGGGGGGGGAAGTGAAGTCATTACAGTGGTGAGTGGGGGTGAACAGGAAGTAACAGAACAGCACAAAGTGTTGTATGGGGGGCGGGAAAAAGTAACCAAAAATGCTTTTCATTCCTCCCCCACGATACCAAACGCTGCAGTCCAGCGGAGCAGCAGGGTTTGCCGTCATTTACAGAACACACTGAGGTGAAGGTGCAGATACGCTGTTATATCGTTTCTTCGCTTCTCGTGAGCCGAGACAAGAATACTAAACACCATCCACCCCTGCCCCCCCCACCCCTTGCCATTTCTTCCCTCCAAAACAACTCCTCTCGAGGCACAGACAGGCAGGCTGAGAGGACAAAAAAAAGCACTGTAGAAAAAATGTGCCATCTTGTTGTCAAATGAATGCTTGACTGCAGAGCAGGTGGGCCAGAGGGATAATTACACCGTTTGTCTTTACGGCCCAGGTCAGATCCCTGCTGAGGGGGAGAGGGAGGGCCTTTGAAGCTGCGCACTCGATGAGAGCCTTCAATCAGATATGGACACAACTGCAGCACATCCTGCAAATACGGCAGCCCACCTGCATATTTATGCATCAGTCATGCGGTAACCAATCACAGTCCTCGTGTCCCCACTGTTGGAAAAAGGTAGCTGATCCCTCTCTTTTTTTGATGGAGAGGCTTTGAAAGACTGAAAGCCCCCAGAAAAGGAATCTCTACAGGCTCACACACACACACACACACACACACACACACCACCGCAATCAGATGTTCCTCTCATTATGAGCGGTGCGTACCCCCCAGGTGAGAAAACATTCCTGTTAGCATGGCCGCCATCCCTAATGGCACGGTGAGAAAGGCCTCGGATGAGCGGCCTTCTGGAAAGAAGAGGCCTGTCACCCAGTCATCCAGCAAAAAAAGGGCCTGTGCGTGGCTGAGCACTCCTGCGCCACACGCATTCCTGCGCTCCTGCGCCACACGCATTCCTGCGCTCCTGCGCCACACGCATTCCTGCGCTTCCTGCGCCACACGCACGCCGACCACCGAATCTGCACCATTAAACGCAAACCGTGTCTGACCAGGGGGGAGGAAATGTCAAGGGAGGGCCGCTGGCGTTCGGTTAGGTGGAGCGGCGAGATGGGGCGAGGCGAGGGACAGGAAAGGGTTACCGCTGCTTCTAACACAAAGGACGTCTTGTCCCGGGTCGAAAGGCTCGGAGCGTGGACTGAAACTCTAACCTCGCCTGAGATCTGGCCGGCGTGCAGCCCGCTCTCTGAAGACATCGGGATGGAGCCGCGGGTTCGTGGGAGGATAGGACAGATGCTAGCGGTTTTGATTAGCCCCGTCCTGGCATGCCTGTTTACCGGCGCGAAGACGACCCGCCGTGTCCGACGGGGAGCCCCACGCGCCCCGTTCCATCAGAGCGCGCTTTCCCCAGCGCGCGGCGTCTCCGAGACGAGCGGCAGAAATCAGACCCGCGCCGCCGCTGCCTCCTTCTCACTCCCGTTCGCGGAGGGGAACGGAGGCGCATCCGAACGCTACCGCCGCCACAGTCACAGTCTGTGACCAAACGACGGGCCGCCCGCTCGATCGCAGCGCCCTCAAACCGTGTAACGCGTGGCCGTCTGCGGGGAACGAGGTTATGAATAAGGTCAACAGGGAGCGGTTTACAGCAAACCGTGTTCTACACGCAAGGCCAGGAAGAGGGAAGTGAAAGAGGAAAAAGCGGTTGCATACAGTGGAGTATACAACAGGCAGCCTAATCCAGAGCCAGACGACGCTGCTGCTCCCTATGACTGGGCGCCCGTATTGTGATACATCCTTCAGGGAGAATATAGGCTACCGACTTTATTACACATTAGAGATGCGTCCCTCAGGGGCTTCCAAGCGGTCTAAACTGGGCTGCCCACCCAGTGGGAACCTGGCTGGGGTTTGAGAGGAGCTTGAGCGTGCGTCTCCCAACAGCTAGGCCTACCGCCCCACTTCCTTTATTTTGCATAAACTGAGAGGACATTTGATGTCAAAGGAGGAATTCATCCACAAGTCAGCTCTATGCCCTCAGTTTGTATTTATTTAAAATGGAAGTTGAAAACATTTATTTGCGTGTTTTTGGTCTAAATTTAGTGTGCTCCCAAGAGAAGCCAAAGGGGGGGGGGGGGGGACGGTAGAACACATACATTTGACCAGAGGCCACAGGATGTCTCAGAATACATGAGGTTAGCCACACATACGAATGCCCGAAATACAGGGAAATCTCATGCTTAATTATCTTTTCTCCTTCTCATCTTCCCTACAAACCTGGCCAAAAATTCTCTCTTTTTACAGAACAAGCGAATGAAAGACGGCTGGTGAGGGGAGTGACACGCGGGCGATCTCTGGACAATCTCAATTTCACGTGCTGAATTTAGGGTTCAGCTGGCAAGAGACACAGTGAGCTCCAGGATCAAACATCCCACACAAATGGCAAATGATTATGTCAACCGACAAACTTGCAACCTGCAGTGTCCATTTACATTTGTGGGAAAATAAATGTCAACAATCAGATCAATAGACCCACCCCTGCAGGAAGGTCTTGAATTATTAAGAATTACTACACATGCTCCACCTCATATACAGACAATTCCACCACAAAAATAATCATTGGTAGAGATTTCTATCTAATCAGCACCTTATTAACACCTGGCACATCAGTTAAGTTGACATTCAATCCTCCTTACGACTTTTAAAAAAACAATACGTTGGAGAAGAAAGGATGGCTTTAAAGAAAATGCTGACACCTCCGCCACCACAAAATGAGGGACAGCTGGCTTTTCTGAATGGCCAGTCGGCATGAAGCTACCAGGTAACCATGCCTGTGATTTAAATCAACTTCCGAAAACAACTAGACAGACATGCAAATCATATGACTCATCTTATTTCCATCCTGGAGTTGTCATTAATCTAAAAAAACTATATGCTATACATTTTCCACAGATACCACAAATACCACAAATGACTTACTTAGTTTCTCCAACAGTGAGGTTTGTGCTTTGGAATAAAAGGCCTTCACATGACTCATGTTAAATATACAGTGTGGTGTGTGTGTGTGTGTGTGTGTGTGTGTGTGTGTGTGTGTGTAATATCAGCATTGCACTATTCTTTTTTTTTTTTTACATAATCATTTTATATACCGGGGGAATGTAGAAAAATCTCACATCTCTCTACAGCTATCAAAACCTCCTTCTAGTAAATACCCACAAAGTAGTAAAGGCAGCAAGAATCTATACAACCAACACACATCATTTCCAGTACTATAATGAAACACCTACACCATTTCTCGCTGTGTGAGTCACCGTATGTACCATGGCAATGTGGTGAGCAGACAGGTCTGAGCCTGATAGCAGGCATAGATTGCATGAACCTGTGGGGGCTGAACACTTCCTGGGGATAAGAAACACAAACTTCATCTCATCAGAATGTGTTTGCGACCAGCCGTGGGAAATTCCACATAAAACAGGCATATCGACAGAGAAAAATAAATAAATAGCCCTGCACTCGATGGCCTGACGCCGCCCCTGCTTTTTCCACCGATGCAATGGAGGCGGCACCGCAAAATATATCAAAAGCCAGAAAATAACCCAGAATGTGCTGAAAAAGTTAGAAAAGACAGTTGCGTGACTTCAGACTCAGTGGAGCAGCAAGAAACCCCATTGTGTCTCCAAACAAATCTGCATGCTGTGACTTTGGAAAGTTCTTTAATCAACTGAGCTCTTGTTTTTCGCCTGAGCTATACACATTTAATCACGTCACGCATTTGGATGCACCGAACCATGATCACACATAAAACGTGGGAGCTATAAAGCTCAGAAGTTGCATCCACAAGAAATGCACTGTCATCTTGAGTGTGAATGTGCACAACTGATAAGAACAAAAACTCCAGATTGTTTCCCTTTGAATGGGAAACTTACTCAAACTGAACTGCTGGGCGGTGAGCCATTTCGTGTAAGCAGTCTGAGAAGAAATTAACATAGTTGTACTTCGCCCCTCGATTCGGAACAGAACTTCGGTAAAAAACAGTTTTCAATAGAAAGAATACTCTAATGTGAACCTAACAATAGTTGTCGTGGTTTCTCCATATGTGGCAGCTCAGCACCCAAACCGGCCCTTTTCTGATAAGACTGGACAGCTCTGCCACAAAGCAACGTGCTTTTTTAAATTCAACATTAAGATCTAGGCTACGTGACGTACCAAGAACAGTTCAAATATTTAGTTACATTTCCAAAACCGCACGACAAATGACTTCCAATCATGCATTTAACGTCTAATCGAGGAAAACCGAAGCTTTGGTGTACATCATGCCCAGTTTTATCTGAAACGACGCAAAACTCTGTCCACTTGGGTTCTGTCTATACCAATGAACTACATAAGTGCTCTGTACCCATTCAACACAATACGTCAGTTAGGCAATGGAGCAAGGAAATACAATCTATTTCCTGCAATTGTCAACATAACGTTGACAGTTTAATTGCAACATGCATAACGGCAGCAGTGTGGTGTCAAGATTAGGAAATGTGTGCACTAAGCATCCTTGTATCAGTGGTCATGTTAATTCAGAATTCTACGTCTTTACGCAGATAAAAAGAGACAAAATGTACGCAAAATTTATTTGCATGACCCAGACTTGAACTACAAGAAAATGACTTCCGTTTCTTTGAGCCCATTGTCTTTCGGTGTCTTATATTAGTGTTATTGATCATATTTACACAGCACTGCAGGATTCAGAGTGAAAGCGCTTAATTTGAATGAAAAGTGAAAAATGAGACGCCACTCTCAGGTTAGCTTGCTCAACATGAGCAAAGTAAAGCAAAAATCGCTTCTAGGGTTAAAAAAAAAAATTATTAGCCGATGTGGCAAAAATGTGTTTTGATCAGAACACAAAAACATTATTTGTAGGACATTTCATTCCACTAATCCTGTTATTTCATCCCATTTCTGTTACAAGTGTCAAAATAAAATTATGAAAGACTATACATTTATTGTGTTATTACGAGTTGGCATATTATGGCAAAACTTGTTGTTTTTATCAGAATGCAAGTGAATTACTGCGAAAGGCAGATTCTGAAATGTCTCGTGTTCCAAAGATGCAGCATTCCATGGGCTCACTGCTGTATGCAATGCTCATGCTGCTTCTTGGCATGTCACCTGAAGGACAGACAGTAGGTGAGGACACTTCTTTACTCCTTGGATGGAGATGCGTATCCGTATTTTCCAGCTGAATCACTCAGATAAGATGGTGCTTATTCTTAGAGCCAGCAATCACAGCAGTGTTGTGCAGTGTCCTTGAGAGGAAGACCAAGACTGCTGGACTGCATATATACAATTTATAAGGGAGCGGAGAGGCATCAGCCACCAGTCATCATGGCCATTTGCCCTGGCCTCTCAAATCATCCAGACGGATTTACAATGGTATTTCAGAACGATGCAGTTTATCACCTGCTTTTCAAGGCTAAGCATGGTGTCCTTTCACATATGCAAACATTTTGAAGTCCTGGACCTTATTTCACCCCCCAGTTTAACCACACAGACAATGTGGAGCGATTCCTGAATGTTATCGCAGGACCGTACAGGAGGTCCCATTTAATTTTGACCCATGACTTATGTCCAGTTCTGTTTCACTGCATCTGGCTGTATTGAACAGCAATTCTTTTCATGGCAAAATTACAGTAAGACATGCAATTTTTATAGGTTCAGGAGACAGGTCCTCCTGGATTTAATGGTGCTCTTCGAGATGAATGATAATACTGTGATTAAAATTTGCATCAGTGCTAATTAAAGTTCCCAGAGGCTTTAGTAAGAAGGGTGGTTAAGAAGTAAGAAGTACCACACAATAAAAAGTAGGAACACCACTTCTGGTCAGCTCTCCACACAAAAGTACATTTTAATTCCCTTCCTTTTCTCTTAATTTATATCATTAATAAACACAAAAACAAATGTGGCATTCAAATTCCTGAAGTTAAGTTATTGCTTCTACACACAGTGATGGGAACACTGTAATGCTCCCAGAACAAGGCCATAAAATAAAATGCCTTTATATCAGTTTAATTAATTATGAACTGAACACAGAAACTGGCAGTGTTTTCTCAAGTTTAACTATAACCACGTGCCTTCAAGACAGCAAAGTTTGGAAATAGGCCGTTAGCCATTGACTTGCTGTTAATATGCTATCTGAAAGTTACAAATAGTCCATGCTTGAAAGAAAGTTACCTGCTGCTACACTCCGATGCCCCTACAGAGCCCCACTGCTTCTGTGTCAGTTTGTTCTAGAGAAGCTTGAATGTTAAATCAAACAGGCAGTCCAGAGGCCAGCATAACCAACCATCAAGATTCAGAGAACAAGGCCTAAAGCTGAAGGACCTGCTTATGATTTGCTGCCTTGCACTTTACTGTGTGTGGTGCCAGGAGACAGAAAGCCCAAGAGCTTATATTTTTGAAAGCTAATTTAAAGAGGTTGTAGCACTTCAGACAGAAAGCCCTTAACTGATGGACATTTAAAACTCAAATTTCATGGTATGAAGTTAACACAACACAAAGCCTGCAGGCAATTCAGAGGACAGCACCAAACAAGGATACAGATGAAAAGGCTATCGCTTTTTTTTTGCTCTAACAAATAGGCCTAGACAATTCTAACTGCAATTTAAAAGCTTAAATTTTCAGTGTTACAAATTACACCTCCACAACTTGAAGGGCCTGCTTTTTATAGAATACATTAGAAAGCATCAGTCTGGAAAACTAAACTTCAGTAGAAAAACTAGAAATCTAATGTTTCTATTCATAAGGGTTAACTATTCACTTTAACTGCTTTATGTGACCTCAAATGAGTAGTCCATGTTTTTTGAAAGTCAGTGTTTCATTGATGGACTATTCAAACTCCAGCAACAGCTTCAGATCCAAAATTTCAGCAGAGAATAATTAACTTTGCTTCTCAGTGGACGCACTTCTTAACATACAAGTTGTAATATTTTTCCATGGTTACAGGGCGTGTAAGGTCAATTTAGAGGAGTCACAATTAGCCTGAAATAGGCTTTCTCCATGGCAAGGCGACAGTGCTGAAATGGGCCCTGACTTTGCCTAGCAGAAAGGAATAAATAAGTTGATGAAGGGCTCTCTGCGATTTCTCTTGGTAAATGGTAAATGGTAAATCTTACCTCATAGGACCAGACGCACTGCACACCGGCGAACCTGCGCACGCAGCGGCCCACCTCCACGTCCTCGTGCGTGGTGTACATCTCCTGCAGGCACTGGCGGATGTGCGGCACCATTCGCCGCAGCACCTCCCGGCTCATGATCACCCCGGGGCCCCCCATGCAGAAGTTCTCGCCGGGCTCCAGCGCCAGCTTGCCCAGTTCGTCGCGGGCGCCCATGCCCGTCTGGCCCAGGAAGATGGCCTCGCTGCTGTTGAGGCTGCGCAGGAAGCCCTCCAGCCGCTCGCTCTTGATGTAGACGTCGTCGTCGGCCCGCATGAACCACTCGTAGTGGTCCAGGTAGTGGTCGTGCATGTACTTGAGCATCATGAAGGACTTCTTCTGCGGCGGGTACGAGTCGTCCACGTTCTTCAGGGGCACTACGGGGATGGGGATGGAGGTGTCCGAGCCCTCGCTGGAGAAGAACTCCACCCTGCCTGGGATGGTCTGAGCCCAAGTCCTGCATTGACACAAGAAAAAGAGAAAACTAGTTAAGGGTTGGCAGCATGGTGTTTTGGCTGCTTGTAATTGACTCCCTGGGTCTAGGCATTGTACTCTTGAGCAAGGCATTTAAATATACAAATCCATAAATAAATACATGCATCAAATACAGGCATTAAACATACATTCCCCTAGTTTACATAAATAAGGAGGGACTGCTAAGAATAGTAAAAAAAATAAAATAAAAAAATGTTTTTTAAATGCCCTCGATAAGAAGTTGGGGCTGATGTTAACATACAATTATACCATGAGAGCTTGTGGGTGGCATCCTTTTCTCCAGGTCCACACAAACAAACATAACTAAACACAAAAACTAAGCTGAGCACTCCATACTGCAGAGTATTTTAGAACATGTAATGGTTTATGAAAGATCCTATTTGCAATGTCCATTTTTGTGTTATAAACAAAGGTAAAATGAAATCGAAACAATCTTGGAGGGTGGGGGTGGGGTGGTCTAGGGTACAACAAAATCAATACATTTCCTCCTTTTTACCCTTGCATAATTTAATCTCAAATCGAAGGTGGGGGAGGGGTAACAAAATCCAGTTCGATTTTTAACCACACCACAGATTTCTTGAATGATTTAAAATACTATAGTCCCTGTATGATACAGTTTTTTTTTTCTTTCCTCATTGATATCAAACCTCACACATGACCGTACAAAGGTGTTCAGATGCCAGCATGGGTCAGTCAGCACATCTTCCATGGTTCAGTCTATGCTCTAATTTCATCAGATAGCCTACTCTAAGAAACTCTGAACCTCAAACCGATGACAGCTTCTTAAGCTTTGGCCAAGGATTCAGTCAGGTTAATGACTGACAACCAAATTAGAATGAGGTGACCAGTAGGCTAAAAGCTTTATAATTTCAATAAACCTCCAAATAACACCAACGCAAAATAAATGAATAAACACAACTTATCCACAGGTAAACATGATATTTCATGGATAATCAGCAAGAAAAATTTAGTAGGTTTTCTCAGGATAAGCACAAAACACTTACAAATAATACTCCTGTACCGCAATGGCATAGTGTCTCCATACTGGCACAAAAACCTAGAACATGAAAGTTGTCCTCTGACTTTATTCCTGATTGGCTGAATGACAGACATTTTATAATGGGAAGATACATTATATCTGGAAATAGTGTGGGCAAATATTTATCTTCTTCAAGACAGAGAAGAACAAGTTCTATTTTGGTGGTAAAGGTCACACTCCAGGTTGCCCTTGGAATGGTGGTTCAGGCTGAAAGACAGCTGGCTGCCTAAAGAGATGTGGCATTTTTCTAGAATACTCTAGTGAATGCAACACTAAAACAGTATTCCATCTATTGAAGGGCAAGTGAGATTGAAAGTCCCTATTGTTTACATTCCTTATATTCACTTTTGAAACGGGGACGATGATTTGAATGCCAAAGACCCCGAATGAAAACAACATGTCTTGGAGATGCTTTACAGCTGATAAAATGCTGACGAAGACTGCCCATGTGATTAACTGTGATGCAGATGAAATATGAAACCACTGGACATTCGAAAATTACAGGGCCAAAGAGACAAGTAATACAAATGCAAGCGCTGGACTAAATGCAATTCCTAATACCGATACCTCTATCAAACATTAAAAGAACTTTAAAGGTAACTTTCTTGCGGTTTACCGCTTGCAGAACAGAAGCTAAACTCTGGAAACTATGAAAAAGTTAGAATTTGCCTGACAGGTGGTGGCAAGTCAATACCATACAAAGAATGTACTAAATAACACTTTCTCCCTCAAATAGTAATTTTCTTTTGTTTACATGTTTGTTTTTTCTTTTTTTGAGAAAGCATAT
The DNA here is from genome assembly GCF_013347855.1 of Anguilla anguilla. NCBI lineage: Eukaryota > Metazoa > Chordata > Actinopteri > Anguilliformes > Anguillidae > Anguilla > Anguilla anguilla. The sequence continues at coordinate 48,302,725 of NC_049205.1, forward strand.
TAAATCATAGAAGCTGAATAATCTCACAGTGTCAACACAGTGTTAGCCAGCTATATAGCGGTACTGACAGCTGCTGTTTAATTTGGTTTGATATCTATAATGTGAGCAAAGTGTGAGGCTGACCCGTGCCCTTCGAGGACAATTATGAAAATATTTAATCATTAAATTGCCAAATGTATCACACAGCAGTTAGGTACATCTCGCTATATCTTATCTTCAGCTAGCCAACTTGCATGGTTGCCTCTGAAAACAAGAGTTTTAAAAGAATCATCTATAGGACACGCATTTAGTATGCCTAGCTGTTAAAAACTCATCATTTAAAGTGTGTCGGAATTTAAGAGTAAAGAATTTGCTCTGAGCAAGACAAGTTGTTAAGTGTAGCAGTTAGGCCTACTGTCCAACTATTTAATTCATCATAGCCTGCTGGTAACCATGAAACAAAGCACACGTGAATATGAATTCGCCCGACTTCTTTGTTACATATGCCAATACCTAGCAGTGCTAGGTGTAGCAAGCTAATGCAATTCAATAGCTAGACATCTGGTTTAAGGAATAAGTATCGCCCACGTAAGCTAGATAGCTAGCTATCCAACCCCGAATTACAGTCAACCCAAATACGTAACGTTATGCGAGAAATTCGAAACCATGGGGTTCCAACTTAGGTTAGACGTGAAATGAAGACTAATAATGCCCAGTCAATGAGACAACGAGGACATTACCCCTAGACGTACCTGTGAGCAGCTACAGCACGGTTGTTCAGATACTTCTGAGCAGTCATTACGCCAACGAAAAGAAAACTGCTGGACCTGGGGACCGGCTTCACAGTTGACGACAATCGGTCTTCTTGCGGTTGCCACACCAGCGCACCGCCGTCTTTTCTCAAAGTCCCTTGCAACCCGCAGCCGCCGGTGCTCGCCTTGCGTTTCTGACCAGCTTTCTTCAACTCCGTGGCCCTGGGCAAAATAAGTCTGGAAGCCAGAGTGAACCCGACGACCAGTCCCAACAGAACACTTAACCATGCTCTTCGGCTTCTACCTGCCATTCCCCTTAAACTTAACCAACTCTGTTCCTTTCCACCTCGTATTATTGCAGCGTCTTTCGGCAGACCTTCTCTTTTGCTAAATTGTGGCACCCTCCAGAAGGCTCGGCTCACTCTCTTTCATGATAGAAAAGCTGCTTTCTCCTGCTGCCGTTAGTCCCACCAAGGGTCTGCTGCATACGTAGCAACAGAGTCGTCTCCATAAACCCTCCACCAAGCTAAACCATCCTCTTCATGTTACCCCTCTAATCATTCAGCAACACAGTTGTTTCAACCAAATTAAAAGATAAACCGGCTTTATCTGATTCCGTGATTACTTCTTTGCGCCAAGAGAAGGTACTCCATTCTCTCGTCTGCCGCGCCGCTGTATGAATGCCCAAAAGCCTCACACCAACGCTTAAGCTGTATAGTTTGACCTAATTCAGTCACCGTAGCCCAGCTCTGATTGGCGGCTGAATATGATTACGTATTTGTGGACAGTTTTTTCTCCAAGGCTATAAACGTATCAATTTGTGCCGCAGATAACGGTGTAGAGTCACATCCCACGTAGGACACATAGCAATATTTATATGCACCTTTTTAATGAAGACTGAAACAACGAATAACAGCCAATAATAGCAATATGTGGTTTCATTTTTGTTTTTGACTGTTCTGATAGCTTTTTTATGTTTTGTGAAATACAAATGCTTTCTGTTGAACTCAATTTGAATTGTGTGAGCTACGACGTCGTCGCGACGTTAACAGGATTCGGGAAAGGTCGTTGCCAGATGGCTGATACTTTTGAAGCAGTGATAAAACGACACGCTTCATCAGACAAAAAAAGTTAAGCCTCCTCTTGGCGTTGGGTGGGCAACACTGGCCAATTTTCAAATGTTGGAAATCCGTAGAAAAGACCGATGAGCAAACCATGTACATTTTTAACACACTGTCGCCATCTCGTGGATTAGCTGAAAAATACTTCTTGCTTTCAGTGTGTGTCTTGAATAATAAAATTATCCCATTCATTATTATATTATATTATTATAATCCCATTCACCCATATATCGAAATGGCCTTAGTAGGAGGATGGTGGTGAAAAATCAAGTATTGCGATAGAATCACTCAATAAAAAATACAAATGGACGGAAAAACCGCAATGTCAACGTGGCTGAACACCAAATACTGAAAGAGGTGAAAATCATTTTATAGAGTAAATAGCAATTAATTGGTATTTTTAGAATTTGTATTACTGAAGTCTAGGCCAACTTTTCAAAAACGATTTTACTGTATCGAATGCACTGTGACCATGTTTTCTAATGTCAGATACAAATTCAGGTTTGTTTGAAAACCCACTTCGTAGTACAGTACTTCAAACATATAAACCTACAGTGTTTAATATTTTTAAAGCATAACATCAACCTGTAAAAATACAGCAACATTTTTTCATCATAAATTAAAACTTTTCATACCATCCCATTCCCTTATGGACACGGAAAAGGAGCAATTAAACACAAATTCCGTAATAATTCCTTTACAAGGGTCGATAGAATAAAAGTGAACAACTTAAGGCACTTGGGGGGGGGGGGGGGGGGGGGGGGGGGGGCGGTCGCAGGGAAGGGAACATCATTGGTATCACAAGACCATTTGCTTAAGGTTAGTTTTTATTGTAACTTAAAGTACTAGAAAGATAACCCAGCTTAAAAAGATGATTTCCCATTTCAAAACTTAAAGCCTTAATTTTAGGTTTCTGTCACGACTGCATAAATGTTACATAATATAATTATACTAATCAGCGTGATTACAAATCAAGTTGAGTAATCTCATCAAATTTCAGCAGGACAAGAAACTAAAAACTGCAATACAAAAAGGTAGAGAATTCTGTTGACACCTTGTACTACAGACCTTGACAACATAACATTTTGATCTTGATTACTCAGTAAATGGCATAATCAAAAACCAGCCTCTTTGAAATAAACTTAATTACATAATTTGAGGAACACTTGTCATAAAATAAACCTTAACATACAGGAGCATATTAATAGGGTAATAGTAAATTTGGGGGGGAAATGGATTTCCTCAGAAGCTGCCCATTTGGAGATCAGTCCCGAGTGTGCCACTGTGTTGTGCATTGAACTTCAAAGACAGTCTCTGCCTTGGTTGCACAGAAATAAAGTTGCGTAGAGGAGTGCAACTTTTGGGCCTGACGTTGCTAGAATAACCCCAGGAAGTCCACTAGCTAAGCCCAACCACTGAAGTACTACAGCCAACTTTACTTAACGCGAGAGAAAGTGAAATTCGATCAAAATGCAGACAAGGGGAACGCATGCGAGACATTTTAACGTCAGGTGTTAACACACTGCTGGTGAACAGACGACAATCCGAACACAGCCGTTTGGATACAGATATCAGTTTTTAATTCAAGGTGTAAATGCACCCATAGTTATGTGCGAGAATGGCCAGGAACTGGCTAATCAAAAACTGGCCTACAAATTAACACTAAAATGTTTGTTAATATCTATTAAACTATATGAATACCATTCAGGATTGTGTAGTCTATTAAAGTCTTTAATAGATAGCCTTGTGTCCAGAAGTTTTTTTAAAAAAGTGTTTAAATGACAACAGTGCTCACACTGAGAATACACTGTTCAAGTCGTATTCTCAAATATCAAATCAGGAAGTAATGAACATCAACCACTTCTAATAAACGATGTGGCAAGATACTTCAAATAGTTGAACTGCCCCTGAACAATATAAAGGAATATTAAGATAATTCAATAAGGTCATGGAAAATTATAGCGTTAGCCAGATGGGCACTTTACACAATGCCTTTGTTGTAAAAAAGATTAAAACCCCTGTTTATATACAAAACTGTTTAATGCAGGTTAATTTATTTTACAATTAAACAAAAACATGCCACATACCAGACATAATGGTTACAAAAACAAATTTAAATTTCCCAATCATAGACCAATAACCTTTGTACACAGCTATGCAGATCCATTAACTGGAACGCCTTCTTCCATTTCCTCTTCCTCCTCCTCTTCCTCCTCCTCCTCCTCATCATCGTCTTCCTCATCTTCCTCTTCTTCGTGTTCTCCTCCCCCGTCTTCTTCATCCTCTCCTCCATCTTCTACCTCACCACCAGCAGCTTCCTCTTCCATTTGGACCACCGTCTCCATCTGCACAACTTCCTCTTCATTTTCATTTTCATTTTCATTTTCTTCCTCTTCCTCTTCCTCCTCCTCCTCCTCTTCCATACCTGAAGGGCCTAAGCACAAATATAGCATTAGCCAGCCCCTGGCCAAGCTGCACTGTTGTACACTACTGAATTTGGCAGTTTCCTTAGTGCACACTTAGTCCTGTCCAAGCAGAGATTACGCCAATTATGAATGGCACACAGAGTATTTAAATGAATTTTTTTTTTCAACACTAAAAGAAATAACACATCAAAATGAACTGATATTTTAAAAGTCATTAGTTACATTCAAAATAAACACCGGAAAATGACTTAAGTATTCAGCCCCTTTGTATTCAGCTAAATCGAGCGAGGCGTATTCCTTTTTTTGAGATCATACCAAATGTGTTAAGAAAGGGCCAGCGATGTTGATTTTGAATCCACTGGTGTTCAACAGTCTGACTGCCAAATAGATCCGTTAGTGAGGTCAACTGCAACGGATCAGATCAGTAACGCTGTCCTGAAGACCAAAGATCTGGCCGTGGAACTACCAGATGAAGTTGTGTAAATACTTCAGAAATTGAGAAACGAAAGTATTTTGTTCTTGGGGAAAAGATTTTGAACTGAATTTCTGCATCATGTGCTCAATTTATTGTGTTAGAAAGGGGAGGGGGAACATTTAAATTCAATACTTTAAGGAGTGGGTGAAACAAATTGAGAAGTTCAAGGGGGTGAGTACTTTCTAAAGGTACTGTATGATCTTCACCAAGACATCTCTTGCACATACCAGGCTTCACGTCCCTCCCTGGTATTTGGCCAGACTGCAGTAGGCCTTTCAGCCTCTCGACTTCGGCCAGTGATGTTGCGTTAGCAATGGCGTTCTGATGAGAAAAACCAAGGTTGTGCAAATAAAGATCAACACACATGGAAATAATAAGATTGGAGTGAGTCCCTAAGTGACCCAGTGATCCATCTACATCAGCAACTATGCCTGTTCAAGTTGCACAGTCCTGGAGCTCAAACCACACATTTAACTGGTGTACTCTGTAGTGGAAGAAAGAAAAAAAAGAGTTCCAACCCATGCAGTTCAAACTGTGAATGCTAGCATGAGCTCTCCTGAATTGGAGGATGTTGCAGCAATTACACAATTACAATGTCTACTGGGAGTTCTAAATTGAGAAATTAAGAAAAGTGTGTACAAAAAATACTTCAATAAAAGAACACAATATATAGAAAATTTGAGGGCGAAAGTAGTTGCAGGATTTCCCGTAGAGTATCCTCAGATCAGAATGACAAACAGATAATCTGATTTTACAAATGACTACACGTAAAGAAACAGACAAGCAAGGACAGCTACTATAAACAAACAATAACAGAGCAGGAAATGCAAACTGCCAGCTTGTGATAACACTTGATAAAAATCAGGCACCTTGATGGCTTCAACGTCTGCTGGGGATGGACCAGCCTTCTTCTTCTCAGCTTGGAGCGCTGCACCAGGGGTGAACCTGAAACGCAGATACGAAGGTCACACACTTGGCAGCTGACAGATTCACTTCTCCAAGCCTTTGACCAAGTTTAAACCATCAGTGTAGTATCTCATCTTTGTCAATAAACTGATACACAGTAAGAAATTCCTTGAAACAGCTGTCCTTAGAAACACTGGCAGGACTTTTTAAAAATATAATTTAGTTTGACCAAAGGGGCTTAGAACTCAAATCCAATTCAGTGCATTGTGTCTGTCCAAAGGGTCACTCCACTTTTTGGACAGTCAGCCGATTTCGATCCCCATAGGCCAGATCGCAGTGTTTCTGAAGGCCTGTGCTTGATCAAGTGCTTTCATCTTACGTTTTTGTTCGCTTGGCAATATCCTTTGCAAGCTGTGCACCTCGCTTGCCTTTGAACATTCTCTCCGCCTCCTGACGCTCCTATGGCGATACATCACACAGTTAAAGCCAAACGTTTCCAAATCAGCAGGACTTTCAGCCGAGACCCCCACAGGAGCATGTTGTGCTTGTCAAAGAGCATGAGCTGACTTAAATCATATTGCATGTTGAAAGAATATTAAATATGCATGATGTGCATTTTAAAAAATTCTAAAACTACATCAATTGAAAATGTTAGATTAATGAAAGTGTACTTTAAAATCAAACATACTTCATATGCTGTCACCTCCTAAATTACATTGAAAAGCAATTCTTGGCTTTAAAAATAGGCAACTACCAAATTAATATTCCCCTGCATTTTCTTCCCAGAATAATTTTTACAGGGGTCCGTGTTTACCTTCAGTTTCACCTTCTGGAAATCTAGCACACGTATCTGAGGAATTTTGTTGATCACATAAAGTCTGTAATGTCTCTTGTTAGTCACGGGGTTCCTTAAAAGGCTGGGGGGGGGGGGGGAAATAAGACCGATTAACATTTTGGGGAAAAAACTGGAGCAGAATAAAAGCTAAAACATTTAAGCTCAGATTTATTTTAAAATTGGGACTTAAAAAGAAGCCTCAACATCCATTATCATTATTTAAAACTTGTTTCAGCAAGAGTGGGGAAAATCATTTTGAACAAGAGGAAATACCTGAGTAGGGTTAAGGTCTTTATTGAAGCAAGAGGATCCAAGTCTCCCTGAAGGACAAAGAAAGACAATTTGCAGCGAATAGGTCCAGCACAGATAATCACACCAATTCATGTTGTTAACCTAGCAACTCACAATGTACATTTACATTACAGCTATTTAGTAGACACTATTATCCAAAGCAACAAATTATTTTTACGAAGTATCCAACAGCAGGCTAAGTACCTCGCTCAATGGTATGACGACAGTCCCTCTGGTTCTGGGAATCAAACCTGCACCCTTAGGGTACCATTACACTAAACTGCAAGCTAATGTAGCTAATAGAATCTCTAGGAGAAGCAGAAATGCACACTCCATTCCAGTTTTCCATGTCAAATAACCAAAGAAAAGATAAACAAAAACCAGGTATCAGAATTCGTCATCAAGATAACACCCTGGTAAAATGGTTAAATAAATAGCACGTACGGGCAGTTTTATTATTATTATTATTATTATTACTACTACTACATTTAAAAAGACCAGGCATACAAACGTGAACAAGCCCCCCAAGACGAATTGTGCAAATGTAACTCAGTTTATTCAGAAAATGTAACTGAACTCCGGTGCTTACCAGCTCCTGGATGTTGTTGTTTGTGAGTACCAACTCCTTCAAGCTGGGGAGTGTGTGCTCAAGGCCTTCACCTATCCGACTTTCGGGCAAAGGCATAAGATCAGTTACCTGCAATGTTACTTAGCAGCATTCAGAATCTTCTCAAGCAGCGGTGTTGGCTATAAATTCATAGGCGCAAAACCGAAATACACTTACGTTACATGTGCTAAAATAACAACTAGGTAACCAACTTCCCATGTAACTTCCAAGCTACTTACCATATTCTATTATTATTCATCAGGAGCGTTTTCAGTCTCTTCAGCAAGGGGAAGCCGTCCAGTTTTCGGATTTCATTGTCAGAAAAGTCGATAGTATCAAACTGGTCCAGCGTTGCACCGAGATTTTCAAGAACGGGTATTTTATAACCTTAAACGTATACAAAACAGACATAGTCAGCTAGCTAGTTAGTTAGTTACCAGTATTCACATAATAACCGGTACTCGGGAGTCAACTTGCTAGCAAGCTCAATGCTAACTAATACCCACAAATCGTTAACAACTAAAATTACTGTTACAGTGGCAATGCTTCCCACGATAATTAGTTGGATAACTACTAACTACTTAGTCATATTATTATTCTACTCATGTATTATAATGCAGTATGGCGCGACTAGCTGCATTGCAATGATTGTACTTGCAACAGCTTTGTTGGCGTTCCAGGCTAAGTTACCTAGCTAGCTAGATGCACGGAGAGCTAACGAAGCAGGCCTTATTTTAAACCCAGCATAATTTATGTTCTAACTTACCTCGTAGATCCAGTTCTCTGTCTCGAACAGGGTTTGTATACTGAGCCGCTTGCTCAATTAGCTCGGCAGATAATTTCACCATATCGATAGCTGGTTATTTAAACAAACGCAGATAAAGTTCAGCCAGAATGTATCCTGTCTCTACCAACGCAATGTATTTCACACGCTGCCGCCCGGAAACACGCGTGCTTCCCAGCATGCATTTTGGAAGAATCGTGTGCCCTCTAGCGGCTTGCTACTATCCCGCCAAGCAAATGCCATATCGGTGCGGTGTGACCTGCGACTATACATATTCATGGTAATGTAAATAGGCACTCTGACTACTTAAGTGTATTGCTCGTCTTATAATACCAATAGTAATACTAATACGAATACTAATTATAATAGCACCGTTTCCTCACAGCAAGAAGGTCAATGGTTAGAATAAGTTAAGTTTCCTCTGGATACTCCGGTACGGTATATGGATACGGTTTTCTCGCATAGTAAAAAGACATGCAGGTTAGGTTAATTGGAGAGTCTAAATGAGTAGGTATGAGTGCTGCGACCCTAACCAGGAAATCAGGTACAGATAATAGATGGATGATGATGATAATAATAATAATGTTTCACTTATTACAGATCACATCTGAAGGTACATCATACATATTGTTTGAGTTACAGTGGTCCATTCCAGATAATCAAATCCTAGACTAGGATCCATTCCAGGAAGAGCAGGTGGAGATAGACTGAAAGAAATTCTTTTTGTGCTGCTGAGGATGAACCTCACAGATTGGGCCACAAAAGCAATATTCTCTGAAGGAGAGCTTGTCATCAAAAAGAACGTTTTTTAACAGCACTTTACAGCTTGGGAGGGGAACAGTGAAGAACCATTAATTTAGCTGCTGATATAGAGAATTGAGGGTCAGGGATTGGCCAGTAAGTGGACCATGTCTGTCATATCGAGATAGAGTTTAAGATGAAGATTCATTATCTAGGTAGAGATTTCTACTATATGTGGAAACCTAGGAGTGTGAGGTTTCAAAGAGCATTCGGTGTTCTGCTGTGTCAGGTGCTTTAGAGGGGCCCAAAGGATGACAGAGAAGGTGCAGAGTGGAGTTCCTTTTTTTAGTTTTTGCTACAAGAATAGTACATTGCAAAAAGATAAGTATTGATTATCTCTTTAAACTCTCCGGCTATAAATGGCTCTCTTTCGTTTATATTTGAGTATCATGCCATGCACAATTTAGTGTTTGCCAATTGACTAGCTGTCCTAGTCTCTTTAAAGAATTAGGTGCAAAGGTGGCATGGGAAGTTGCATCTTAAACATCATCACAGAAAAGTATACTACTTTTTGCTGATTACATTGAGAAATGTCTGTCTAAAACATTTTTAAAATGTATTTTAAATTTCCATTTCTCTTTTGCATTTTCTTCAAACCTGGAATCCTTAATCACAATGGCAAGGCCATCCAAATGCTACAACACCCAATTTGAGAGAGAGCAGATTTACATATATTTCTGCAGCTCATGCAGCCAGCTCCAGCTTTTTTCATGCTACAGTCCACTGACTGCACTGCATTGTACTGGAGGAATAAACTTTGGGTAAACTACAGACATCCAATCAACCAGAGCAGTTGCTGGTGTGCAGCAAGGTAGATGCTGTAGCCAAATTATAAGCCATCCTGCAGCTCTGCCTGCCACAGTCAGCACTAGCAGGGTCATGATTAGATTCTGAAACTTGGAGCATATTGCTGAAGCCTGAGCTTGATATGCTACTCAACAGCCCTAGAGAAGTGATTCAGAAGAACTGGGGTGGATGGGAGGTGCTGAGTGTGACTTTTTTTATTTGCCAGGTTGAGTGTAACACAAGTCATCAAAAATATTGGCAGCTAAAGCACTGTTTAGCTGTTTAAGCGTCCTCTGAAGACCGAGAATTTCAAACATCTTTGAGGAATATGCAGTCAGAGTTTAGGGTTGCTATGCAAATAGATATAATAAAATTTTATTGGTAAAAAAAGGACACTGCTCTCATGATAACCTTTAGCAAGTATAGCAGAGATCAGTAGCATAATTGAGCACGTGAACCATTGCTACATTAGGTATAATCCCTCCCAGAGCCAGAATAAGGGTTTGATTAGTTCCCTTAGCTGGGGACCTTCAACTTAGAGATTTAATTGTATCTCTGCCTGTGGACAGCAAGGGCAACCCCCTGCAGACCTACAATATTACACGGGCAAAATTAGACCTGAACATTGCAGTGGGAGCTGGCCTACGCTCATTTTAATATTTAATGTCAAGCTACAATCATAACCGAACCAAAAACCTCAATTCCCTCAATGGAGAAAATACATACTTTTTGTACCATCCACATACAGTATATGTATAGTATATGCAAAAAGTTGAATTTCTTTGCATAAGGTGCTGTTTGAAATTCAGAATGTGTATACATCAGGGGATCTACCCATTCAATTTCAGCATCTTCCCCAGTGTCTGCAACTGCAAGTTAAAATGTATGAATACAGAAAATAAATTGAAAAAGAGTTTTTAAGACTCAGTCGATGGCAGTAGAAATGGGGATTTATTCACATTCTGCTCCAGTTGATTCTTTTGTGCAGGGGGCAGGAAAGAAGGGAATGGGATGTGTTTTTAGGAGGCCTACTGACACTGTGTGACTTCAGGACATTCTTGGTCTGTGGATCTCGCTATAGCTGGCTTTCTTGCATCTGGACATGTTACAGGCAGAATTGCTTCTTATCCAGCAACAGATTGAAGAAGCTTTGTGTTTCCTCCATCTTAGGGGAGATGAGAATATGAATTAATTATAAGTCATGTAAGGAAATCACAGTGGACACATTTCAATTGATGTATAAATTTTGTATTTAACAACCACCATCCTCGATAATTAGAATTTTCTCTTTTATCCAGCCAACAGTATCATTAATATTCAATGGGGAAATGTTACTAATGCCCGTATTCTTTTCCCACGCTGATTTTCCAAAGTGCCGCTGCTGTTGTCTGAACTCTCGGGAGGTTTTAACCTATCTTGGTGCAGATTAACATGTCTAGATGATGGATTCTTTCTGTCAGTCTCTTACAGAAGATGGCTTGTGCAACCAAATGAAGCTGCGTCTCTTCCCTTTGGTTGAATCCCGGACCTCCAACAAACTAGATAACACACCCACCTGCCTAGTCCTCTTTGCTGCAGGAGCTCCCACCTGCCCAAATTGCACCCTCTACTTCACTTTCACCGCTCTCTGTTGCTTTTCCCTCTCTTTTCCTGTCTTTATATCCAGCCCCTCTCATCTCACCCCTGCTTGAAAGAAAATTGTTGCAAAAGCAAATAGCCAAACCATTCAACAGAAGGGAATAAATCATAAACAAATCCTCCCATTAGTTATTAGATCTGAAATGTGCATAGTGAGATGTTATTCTTCATCGCCACACACTGATGCGTCTTCCTGAATCACTGGATTATTTTAATGAGCCGTGGCACTGGCAAGAACGAACAGGCAGAAAACAATGCTTCCTCACCAGGGGAGCAGTGTATTGCCCATCTGCATTCATTCTGCTCAGCCACCACAGCCAGGCTGATTTTCTGGACTCATTCTTCCCAGCACCTACACTGGGACCCACAAACAAACAGAGAGACTCATTTTTACACCACTGTCAGTAGAATGAAGAACATTATAATTAGCGACAGTAAGAGATAGACAGAAATGATGCTGAAAAATGTTCCTTTGCTGTGTTCACAAACAGTGGAGGTGGTGGAGATGTTGATAGATCATAAATAAACAATGAAGACGCCAGCTGCAGGATCAAATAGCATCGTAAAACATTCAAAGGACAATTCAATGTAAAAAGTTTTTCGTGCACATTGTGATTTAGAAGTTCATTATTTCTTGGATTCAGCGACCCAGCGCATCTCTTTAATATCTTTTAAAAAAATAGTCAACAATGGAAAGTTGTGGTATCTGTTGCTGCTTTCTCAAGTCATAACTGATTGATGTAAAAAAAATTCTGCGTATGAGACAATACCTCAGGAGCCTTATCCTGATGTAGAGAAATGCCTGGGCATTTTATAAGCTACCATTATTCTGAAACTGACAGGTTAATAATAGCGATGGCAGATGTTGTTTTCAAGCTTTAAGTCTCGCAATGAAGGTTGCAAATGACTAAAAGTCAAAAGCATTTAGCAGTACCATAATGGTCAGAAATCAAGGGTAGCTTATACAAAATGGACAGGAGAATATGTTCTCAAGTAGAATATTGAAGCCATAGTTCCAGCCAAAACCAACAGGCTTTCTGTCAAAAAGAAAAAAAAATTAACATAACTTTACACCTTGGAGTGGTGTGAAGACTGGTGTCATTGTGGTGTCATTCCCCAAATTATAATTTGTGGAGTGTATAATGCTACCTTGCTATCTCAGTAATAGCTATCATTTACATGGTGTAGATTGCACTGAACCACAGCTTTTCTTAATATGTATAACTTGGCATCCTGACTATCGAAATGCACTTTCCATAATGGCCTCATGCTGAAGTCAGAGGAGATTTGTGACGTGGTTTCTGCTCACAGTACAGCAGTATTTACCCTCCAGCAATATTGTTTTTTATTGCACCGACTTCACAGTAAGACTTGCTTTCAGAAGCAGGTGTCTTCTCCCACACTGGAACCGAGAGAACCGAAGAGCCGGAGGCCCCTTAGGCAACCCCAAAAAACTGACTCAGCGCACTGGGATTTCACATTGGGTGAGTACACTTACAAAGGGACTAAGCCTGGCCTCAGTCCCTATGTGCTGACCGTACATGAGTTGATGGTAGAAGTACTGTCCAGATAGATTCATCGAAGGGCATAATAAGAGCTGAAGTTACTTCCAATTCACTCATTAGCCATGTTATTGTAAATTCCACATTGCAAGCTCTGTCTGCTCGGCGTGTATCTTGTGCCACGGTAGCACCAGCGCTTGCTTTGCGCTGTCCCTGCAGCTGAGTCATGTGCCCCTTGAGAGTGATCAGTGAAGTTCCTTTCAGCTGCCCGTGTGAGATAGCCGTGCTGAAAAGATAACCTTAGACTTCCACAGATTCTCAACGGAGATGAGGCAAGCTAATTCCTCTTGACGTTTACTGCAAAGGGGATCTTAGCATTCAGAGCGGCGTGTTTCCTTACCACAGGTTCCTTTCACCAGCTTATCTGCCTGTGACTGAGAGTTCACAAAGGGATTGGGACTGTGGAATTAGTTTGAGAGTTTGCCTTTTACCCTCAAACAAAGTCAAGCCATAAATAAATCTCTGCTATTGATAGCAGATGGCAGAAATCACTGGGTATATGACCAAACACAAATTTAATGACCCTAACGTCACCTTGAATGCTATCGCAGTGTGTGAAGAAACAACCTTCTCCACCTTCTGCCTGTGTTGAATTTTTACCAACTACTCAGTTGCAACAGAAATTGGGCAACCTAAAGTGAGGCAGTGTGTGACAGTAACTCTCATGTGACATTCTTTGTATTGTAACTACAAGGTGTATCTTCTGGAAATCTGTTGTTTTATTTGTATTCAACAAGTTGTTGGAAAGATAAGCAACACTAACTCCAAGCCAGACCATTGATAATTAAGAACCACAGTTGTTGTTGTTACTTGTGTTGCTCTTCCTGTTATTCATCCACTTAAAACATTAATACTTAATTTACGCAATTAAAACAGGTTCCTGCTTTCTCCTTTTCTCATCTATTTTAAGATTTTCAGAATTCTCATAGATCCAACTGGAGCATTTTGGGAACCCAGCTTGTCTCCATAATGTGCCCATTTGCTTAACTTTTGCAGCTCTCAAAAATGCTTTTCCGTTTGTAACCAAGGGGAGGCGCACATTGACAAGGATTTAAAAGATCATTGAGCCTTGTGGTGGTGATAACTGAATTAGCTCAATAAAATAAAACAGAAGAGAAAATCATTTTAAGGGAGTCTCTGAATCGTCTTTGGTGTAGAGACCTTAATGAAATGCTTGAGCGCCAGCTGAGCATAAAGAAAATGCTGACAGTACAACTTTCAATCAGGGAATAAACAAAATATTCCCTAAGCAAAATATTTGGACGTAATTTACATTTTTGACAGTTCAAGACTTCCACATTGTTTTATAACTTCAGATTCATGTCCTTGATATCAGCCATATCAAAGCTTTAAAATTCAGTCAATTTATTGATTTCACAAGACATGCAATAGTGTAGTTCTGGGTTATAATGAAAGAACCCTGACTTACAGCATAGATGTGATTGAAAAAGTATATACACCAGACCACCATCCCCCTAAAAGGGGGTTAATGTTTTAATGACTCTCTTTTAGAGATACATGTTTTAACAAGCTGAGATTATTTAAGAAATTAATATTAAGTCAAAATTAATAGGGCATCTCAAGAATGTGTAAATCAATCCTGAAATTTACCAGAAGTTGTATTTGAACATATTCTCTGCTGTGACTGTTAACAGCCAAAACAGCCAAAACCATGCAAACACTTCAGTATTAACAAATAGCAAGAAGCTATGCACGGTGTTTCATTGCCATGTCTGCAAAGCCCAGCGATGAGAAGCCAGCAATCTTTTCAAGAGCAATGAGCTGAACTAGAATTTCAGCCCCTCAAGTAAAGTTCATGTTCATAGCATTTGGCAGCACCAGACCTTGAGTAATGGAGGCCAAGAAGAGATGGATTACTACTGGGAATACGCAGCCACAATCTCAGAACAAAAGGTCACAGAAAATACTTTAAAAACAAGATGATGATGATGCCTTTTACAAGGGAATGGGGGGGGGTATAGTTTCTAAACAAGGCAAGCACTTGTGTCAACATGAAATGCATGTAGTGTGTCACACGACAATGAAGATGACAACTTTTTACAAAGAGGGAAGCCCATTGATTCAAAGAGAAAGCATTGAACAGGTTCCTCCTGGGACCAGATTTAAATGGAATCGTGTTGTTCCTTTCTCAATTTGGCAAAGCTTTATTTGGTAAAGCAATCTTTACTATCTTATTGTCACTGAGCACTTTTCAGTGGGATTTTATATTTAAAAAAATAAATAAAATCATTTTAGGCTATATATATATATATATATATATATATATATAGCCCCATAGTTTAACCATTGGCAGACCTTTTGGCTATGTAAACATGGGTACAGTGAGATAGTATTGTTCAAACACATTATTCTGACTATTTGAATATAGTGAAATATGATTATTCATATTGTGGCCTAGGCCTGTGTAATATTAAAGCAAACAGAATACCAGCAGGGGAAAAGTCCAGTCACATTTGTCACCCATTAAAGAAGAGAAATTGGTTTAACAACTCAAAAGCATAAGTGTACATAACTGTATAAGTATTCTAAAGTTTCAGGTGAATGATGGTGAATATAATTGAAAAAAGTAAAACAATCACAAATGGAAGGGGTTAACTGACTCCAAAGTGCAGTTCATCTTGCACAGATATATGGAAAAAAAGGTAAATGACGCACCCATTCATCATCACAAAGAGAAATTACGTTTATTTCCTCACACTGGAGGCAAAGCAACACTGTCTCTGGACATCTTTGAAGACTAGACCATACACTTACACTGGTAAGCTGCCACCCTGTTTCTGAGATGAACACCTGTCACACCAGCCGCTGGCATGAACACTCATTCAGAGCCACAACTATCCCTGGGCCACATAATTCATGTTTAAAAAAAAAAATAAAAATAAAAAATAAATTTTAATTGTGCAACAACATTCTTGTTTACGGCCACCAAAACCCTAGGGCCGGCTCAGTGTCACACTAACAAGCACCAAAAATAACCCAGATTTTCAGTAACGCAAAGTCATTTTTAAATCTTGAAAGCCCTGAAAGATGTCAGCCTGACATGTTATGATCACACAGGGTTGTGGTGGTAGAGGTAGGTTTTTTGTACCATGACATTGGAAAAAAAAATATCTCACTGCAGAGGAGCTTAAAAAAGGTCAAAAGAAAAATCATTTAAATACACACACGCACACACACACACACACGTATAAACTATGTATATGGCTGAAAGTTAATAATGGTGCTAACCAAAATATATAACCTATTATTTATATGGATAACCTCCTCATCTATTCCCAGTAACCTTTTCATCCCTTAGAGCAAGATTTTTAAAATTCAGTTTTGGAGGTCTCCTGTGTATGCTACTTTTTGTTCCAACCAGAAATGCCATCCTGAATTGTGACAAGTTGTTCACTGCTCTTAATTAGACAGGTCTATTGAGGGAGGTTCTACCATCTGTAGGCCACATTGCATCAGAAATAACAACAGTATGCACGTCGCGAAGAATCAAGAGATTGGTTGTAACAAAAACCAGAGTGGGGGGGGGGGGGGGCAGAGTATGAGAACTCCAGCTGTTGAGCATCAGGATGACATGGAGCCAAACCAGACAGGTGCAGGGTTAAATGCAGGGCCTCGTCCCAGATGGGATGCTGGATCATTGCAGATTGCATACATAAATGCATGCAGGAACAATTCCGTGATGCTAGATACAACCGCACTGTGGGAGGAAACCGCAATAGAGGAAGGAGAACACACAAGGGCTGACATGGGGAAAGAATGTTACAGGCAAGCAAGCACATTTCAAGCTTTTGGTTGGGAGAACAGAGCATCTGCAACTGCACCACTGCGCAGGCCTGTATTCTACATGATGAATCTCAAATTACCTATTATTACCATGAGGACAGAAGTCAAAATAATATTTAATCTATGAATATGGTTCCCAACCTAGATTGCACTACACATACAGTATTCCATAAGCAAGAGTTTTAAAGAGCTTCATAAGCCATCAGAGGCCCTCCAAAAATGACAACATTTTCCTAAATGGCATGTTTTTATTTCAGCGTATTAACATTTTACAGAAACAGGATAAAAATGGCAAATAGAATTTCTAAAATTTACAATGGCATGAACCTACATTCTCTATTCAATTGCTTTCTACTGTTATTTTTTCTTACAAAAACTATAATCCTTTCACAAAGTTGTTGTTAAGGAAATTCAATGATCAAGTATGAAAAGGATTACATTACAAGCAACACTTCATATTAACAAACCTGTTCATACTGCTGTATCGTTTTACTGACCTTTGTCTGAAACAGTGGTCCAGATATTCATATGCTGCCATATACATTCATACAAAGCACCATATTTTTGTAATAATGTGGTTTTTGAATAAAAAATAAACACTTTTTACATGTTGTGTATGCAGTTTATAAAAACATACAACCTTAATACATCTTACTAAAAATCAAATATGCACCTTAAAGGGGTCATTAAAATTAAGTGACTCTGAGGTGTAAACTAGTTTAAAAATGTACAACAGAATAAGATGCCAGTGCCCAAAGTACTTTCCAGTTCCTTTTTCACCCTGTCATGAGACACGTCCTGCAGCAGAACTGCCGGAAGAGCTTCTTCTCGCACAGCCGGTTGGACTTGACCATCTCGCAGAATACTTCATCCGCTGGACAGGGGGAGCCCATGCAAAGAGACAGGGACATTTCAGCTGTGAGACCCAGCTCCTAATTCGAGAGCCATCACACCGTGGAAAGATTCTGTTCTGGAGCTAATCTAGATCCCAATATAAACACAGTTTACTAGTCACACATTTGTTCCCTCTTGCGGGACAGATACTGGTTTTGACCGAGGTACACCAAAGTGAAACACATTTGTTTGATCAGCATTTGTTTGTCAACACAAAGGGTACTCCAGCCTCCCATCTTGCACTCATTTGCTTCATGCCTGCAGCTCTTTTGTGCAGCAGAATTCCTCTGGATTGAGGCCACACCATCGATCGCCTTGGAAACCAGGCCTCGTAGGCCTTACGTAATTGGGTGAGGGCATATTGAAGGCGTGCAGGGCAATGTTTAGTCTTGGCAACACTGTTCTATTTCCCAGCCAATCACGCCTTTCTGCAATTCCCTGAAACTACAACATGTGTTATGGCCCACTTCAGGGCCATAACACATTGCATCTTTCAAACAAACACTGCAATGCATCATAGGATAGCAATGCACATGTGGGCCTCAGTCAAGGGACACACACTTGAATTGCAGAGAGTTGGTGTATGTGAAAGTTCCTATAAACATCACAATCCAGCAAATGCATTTCCATTATGTCATACTACGCCAACAGCCACAGTTATTGCCGTTATGTAATTAATGCTCTGAACATTAAACAAACGTTTTATGCATAATCGCTGTTTTGATAAACCATAGATTGTAACCAATTCTATGGAGATTTAAATTTTAATGTTGTGCTTTCAATCTCGAATAATATTTACCTTGTTACAGTAAATAAAGGCAAAAAAAATGCCTCCCATATTTCTACCCTAATTTAAGATAGAACTGTCCACTAAAGATGGGAAACAAAGAGAGCACCCGACACACTGTGTCTCTAAAGCCCACACACATACTGTATGTGTGGGAGAGGGATGACGAATGTGGCTTCTGCAGTAGCAGTTACAGTTGACTGGACTGTCCTCTGTTTTGTGGAGCGTGGATGCAGCCTATTAAAAAACAACAACAACAAAAAAAACACCATCTTCTACACGGCACGCACCGACTTCTCTCACAGCGGGCCTGCTCACTTGATGATGACCAGAAAGCAACCGCCCCCCTCATAAACACAGGACTTATTTCCAGGGATCAGCAGGATCAGGACAATACCATCAGAAGACAGATTAAGCTTTTTGCTTTGGCTGTAAACAAAACCATAAAAGAAAAAAAATATCCTCACCTTTACATCCTTCATTCTAATAACTTCACACACCGACAGCAGTTATTTTCAAGATGGGAAGAATAGATGATGTAGAGCCACATGAAGTGACCAATGTCCCAAGTGCGCTACTTGACATACCCCTCACTGCATATAAATGCAAAGGAACCCAGCACAGCCACCATAAAAAAAATAAAGTTTTTTTTCAAAATGATGCAGCCTTATATAGCCACAAAAGATGGCTAGTGTTAACAACCACTTTATATTCATTATGGGTTTTCATGAGTACTGCCTCAAACCCCCCCCCCCCCACCCCCCACCCCTCAAAAAAACCTCCAAATCCCCTGAGTGAGAACAGATTCACCATTTGCAGTCTGGCTATGCCACAATACCCATTCTACGACTGAAAGAGCTCCTCAAGAACAATCAGGCTTTATCTGCAGCACTTTCACACTGTCCTCAACGGAGGGAGAAGGAGGAACAGCGTAATGGGAATCTTGGCTGCGACACAGTCACAGTCGCCTATCCTCAGCTCTCACAGCCTCCTCTTCTCAAAGCTGACCGGATTCACCTGGCTGTGCCCACTGTGGATATCCACGTCTGGCACACGCAGCCCCTGCACCGGCAGACCAACCTACCGTTGTTGCAGGTGGCGTTTGCGATGCACGTCCTGCTCACTAGATTGTATCCTTCTCGACATCGGCTACAGGTTACCCCAGGGCCCTGACAGCTCAGACAATTCTCTTCACACCTGCAAGCCACAAACATAAATGATGAAGAAAGAGGGGGGGGGAAAGGGGGGAAGAGTCAATATGCATTTTCAACATCCACAGACTTGAAGGCAAAGAGACGATTTGCGATAAGATGGTATTCCCCTGTCAAATCAAAGCAAACTGATTCAACTGAGGCACGTCTGCCGATCGCACCATGTGGCATTTTGCATGCTGTGCAGTTTAACTTTTTATTCCCCAGAAATACTGAAACAAAGGTGCTAAAAAAGGAAGAGCTACAGGAAAATCTCCAAAAACATAAAAATACAGAGTTAAGCTTGAATTAAATGCAGATGGAATACAGGTGCAAAATGTATTCCACTTCCAAAAGTAAAAGTTGTTTCAGTAGAAAACAAATCTGTTCATTTTACTGTGAGTATTGAAATGAAAACAAATTCAGTTACAGTTAGATTAAGCAATGCCAATCAATAAACATTGTGATTTACTCATACAAGTGGCACGGGGGTAAAATGATGCCATAAACAATTAGAACAGGGAGTTCAGACGAACACAGATCAAAGGCACATAAATCATTCAACGCTTTTGGCTATGAACATTTCACACCCTAGATGTGACAGAAATACAACAGCAGGAAACTATGGCATGAGTCTACAATGTCCTAAATCAACAGCCCTGTGTTCAAAAATGTTTTTTGTTTTGTCTCTGAAGATGAAAATACAACATCTTCACCTGCAACTCCAGGATTTCAAGCAGAATGAATACCTTGCTAATGAAATGATAATAAAATCAGAGCAAATCTTCATTTGGAGTGACGGGCCTCAAAGATACTGGCTTCTAATCTGACGGACAACCACTGTCAAGCCACAGGATAGTTTCTAACTGCATGTCAACACATCAGACTTGTCTCGGTGCACCTCCACTCATGCCTTCTCATTTGTCGACATAAACCGAATAAGGAGGCTGCATGAACGTGCTGACTTCACCTTGACTGTCAGCATTTACAAAAGGATTCATTGACGTTCTGTTAATTGTCCTCAGACGCTGCCAACTGGCTTCAGCAAGCGATGTGCTTACTCCCGCATTAGAGCTCGAGTTGATGGAGAACTAGTGGAGCTGGTCCTGAAATGAACAGTCTGTATTCATGGGTTTTTAAATGGACAGACTAGGAAATGCATATTGAGACGTGGAACCAAATATCATCTTCCAGAGCATAATTAACTGCGGCAATAAAGTGGCCATCTGTGCCATACAGGGAATTGGGGAAATCGATGTGACACCGAGTGATCAGCTAAACTCTCCTCTTAAACAAAGATCACACGCAAACAAAAGAAAGCAAAAACATGGCGGCATTTCTTCCATCTCTAACGACCCCCCTCCCCCAAACCCATTAAGATGCAATTGATTCATTAAGAGCCAAAATAAAAGACTAAATGATTAAATGCTTGTCACCTTAGCTGGAAGGAAAGAGTGACAGCTGCAGCAACTCCAGATCTCAGTCTGTCTCTGCCCACACACACACGCACACACTATCCCCACATTCCATTAATCACCGCCTCTATATATGGAGGTGGTTCCTGCCCGCAGAACACACTACCCCCCCCCCCCACCACTGCCTCTCAGTTTATAAACCCTGAAGGGGCACAGGAGCATGGTTCAAATACCCAATTAACTCTCACAAGTAGGAGGGGGCATGCGATCTATTCAAGGTGGTGCTACAGTACGTACGAGCAACAAATTAAGGCATGACATTTCTTCTCCGGTTATTACCCCTCATCTCAAATTTGGCAGTCGCTGTTATTAATGGAAAACCATTTAAGAACTGGAATGAGTAAGACATCCTGCTTAAAGTCATTATGCAAAGTTTAGGACAAGGTGTCAGAGTGATTATGCGAGTGCACTCCAAAGGTACAACTCATTTCCTCTTCTGTTCACGGACTCTGAATGTCATCTAAACTAGGATACTGCAAAAAAAAAAGAAGTATCAGTTGCTCCACAGACTGACAGAGTTAGCGGAAGGATTACGTAAGATGCTCATTAGAGACAACCCACTGAACCTCAGAGTCAAACAGAGGGCCAAATGGAGGATGGTGTGAGAGGAACAAGGTTTTCCTGTAACTGATGAATTTCTGCTTCCTGCTTTGCTACCGTCATCGACGCCATCGCCAGAGAGGTCATGGCCTTCCCTGCCCTTTAATTGAGGATCTTGCCTCCAGCCACCAAAAAGCACATGTAACCTCCCAGAAATCCCCTCCCATCGCTTCCCAAGCGAGTCCTAGACTCATTCAGACCACAGTCGGGAAACCACGACCTCCTTTAAAAAAAGCTTCTGTTTTGTGCTGAGGGCCTCCATAAACCAACAGGCCAATTTATAAAAACGCAAACATGGGGGGGAAAAAAAGAGCAACCCTTCCATTCTGCACAGGCCTCAGTTGCGCCCATTACAGTGATCTAAAGTGCTCTGATGTGACCGTAAATTTTCAGTTGTGGCGCAGGTGAGAGATTTATGCCACCGTCATCCCCGCGGTTCCTCTTAAATTGCGGGGCGGCTGTGATTTATAGCCAATTATGGACATGGAAAAAAAAACAGACTAAATAAACAAAAGAAGAATAAAACGAGGAGTAAAAAAAAAAAAAAAAAAGACACCAGGCACTCCCATGTGAAAAGGTTACCAAGGCACCCCGACTCATCAGTGTACACATGAATTCTGTGAGCCGCCATGACTTAATACCGCAGCCCCTGTCTAATGCCATAGAGCTTAGGAAACTCTGCAGAGTGGCTCTTCAGAAGGCCTTGCATTCAGTAATAGGCGGGGCTGCCACAACTGTCCCAGGTGAACGACATCTTCACAAGCTCATCACTACATACATCCAGCAGATACCGAATGCTTATGAGATGCGGACTGACTTATCAGAAGGACAGGAGCGAGGGAGACAGAAGAGGAGGGAAAGAGAGGGTGAGATGTGCTGTGAAAACAGGGGAGGACAGCAGAAGGTGGCATGAGATCAGCCTCAACATGGCGATAGAGGGGATTATCACATCAGAGCCAATCTGTCCCTAGAAGTCTGCTCCACACCCACCACCATACAAAAACCTTCTTCAGCAGAAACACTACACCGGCAAGCGATGAGAATGCTGAAACACAACTACAGTGTTCTGGTTCCTACCTTTAAATACATAAACCCAGGATTTGTTCATTTTGTTCATGTTCATTACCTGTAGTGGCTTTATAAGGCTTTGCTAAACTCGATGGCATAATCCAAAGAGCACATACTGGCAGCACATCAGAATCCATGCTGAACAGCTGCACAGGTAATACAGTGACTTCACCAGTACTGCAGATAAAAGGAATCAACAAGGCGGGAACTACGGCATGTAAAGCAGTGGTGCACAGAGACGCAGCGGGTACTCACTTGCGACACATCTTCTGCGGGAGCCCAGCGGCCTCCCCTGGGTAATAACCCTCGGTGCATGCTGGGACACATTTCCACTCCTGCTGCAGAAAGTCCTTGGCACACTGGATACATTCCTCCTTCCCTGGGCCTGAGCAAGGGACAGCACCATCAAGACTACTTACAGAGTCAGATGCCTGCCCTGCCAATAACCAGGCCTCTCATTAAATCTGACGCAGACCCCTGCAGTACACGGACTAATTAAGCCATAGTTATAAACAGCCATCTCAAGAGTGCTGATATTGTGCATGACCCTTTTCAGGCATGGTTTTGTATCATTCCTCCCAAGCCCTCAAGCACTCAAGTGGGCTGATCTGTGTAATAACCCCCACAAAATCTCAAACAGGAGACTTTCCAGTAAATGTCAACTGCACATGATTTCATGCAAATCACAAGCCTAAGATCCTCTGCAAATAATTTGGTTATCTTGTCTTATGATACCAGGCTAACAGTGATTGTATAATAAGCCAGTGCAATTTCTCCAAAGGTTTGTATTAATATGAGGATCAAATGTCAGCAATATCGTCAGACGTTTCCTAAATAGGAGTGCGCTAGTTCATACAGAATTGGATATCTCATCATTCAACAGTAGTCTTTTATCCACAGCTGAGTTGACACAGCTCAGCGCAAGTACATGGCAGGAGAAACAAAGCCTACTGTTACCACTCAGAAGCTGACTATCTGTTTCCTTATAGATCATCTGTGGCTGTGCTGACCAGATTAGGAATGCATTGTGGGAAAGAGACCCCAGTACTGACCTGTACAGGTGGCACAGGAGTGATGGCAGATGATGCATTTCATTTCTTCCAGGTTAAAAAATGTTCCATCAGCACACTCCGGCACACAGGTCATACCTGCCAAACTAAACACACACACACACAGACACAGACACGCACAGACACGCACAGACACGCAAGGACACGCACAGACACGCACAGACACGCACAGACATTCAAGCATTAAACAGAAGTAAACTCGTGACTCGTAAAATCTCTACCTCAAATCGACAGAAAAATGAACTATTAGCAACCACATACAAATTAAGCCCATGTGTCACTGTAATCCATTATATTATCAAAGCAGCTCCCACACAGCTATGCTAACCTTTGAAAAAAATACAATGGTACACGCAAATGAGGCACGTAAGGTTCTAGGCATTTCGATAGTCACAGCAGTGTGTATTTTAGAAAGCGCCATATATCTGAAGTTGTTCAAGGGGGTGGTCAAACACTCAAAGCCAGATTTGAAAAAGAAGACTCACTGAACAACATATCTGTCCCTCTGCCCCATGTGGAGTAGTGAATGTACCCCTCAATCTGTTTTAGGTCTTTCTTTATAATTTTCTCTTTATAGAGTGGCTAAAAAGAAAGGACAGCAATGCCAAATACCATTGAAAAGACAGGCGTGTGCTCTGAATGCACAGAAGGGGCCAGAGAACTCCCAAATCTCAATCTGACAATGGGAAAAGGGCCAAAAAACCTCAGATCCCTCCTTTCGTGTTTAGCTTATCAATTAATTCAGCTCCAAAGAGCTGTTGGCCCTGAAAGTTGCATCCAGGGATAAACAAATTATAGTGGCTACACCAAGACCCACACAACCGTAAAAACAAACCCGAACTCAAATGCTTCTCCCTGGCAGACTGCCTCATGGATGTTAAGGTCACAATATCGTAAAATAATGTCACATGATGATTGTAGTCATGCATTTGTGAATCGCATATGTTAATTTAGGCATGGTACATACACATCTGTACACATACTCACATAGGAGCAAAAAAAAAAAAAAAAAAAACAAATATATATATATACTATATAGCTACACAGTGTATGCCTATACATGACAAACAAATACAGACAAATATGCTTACTATTTATTTGTTTTTCATTTAGCTAGCAAATTTCATTACCCGAGGACAGCAGAACATTGAAGAAAGGTCTACGGCTCAATATAATAGAAGAGCCCCACCAGACATTTAAATCCAATTTTGAACCCTGACCCCACAATGCTGTCCAATCCTCTTTACAACAACTTGTCTGACTGCCTCATTTGAATTATGTTGTTTATAGATAATGGGAACCATTTACCTGTAGCCGTCGTTGCAGGCGGTGCATCGGTCAGAATCGCGCACACACTTCAGACAGTTCTCATGGCATTTCGCACACTGCCTCTGAACTGTTGGAGGTGGGGAAAAAACACCATCAGCCAAGTGTGAAGCCTGTTCAGGTACAAGCAGTGGACCTCAAAGACCACCCTCCTACACCTAGGAATAGCTAGCACCCCCTCCCCCCCATTCCTACTCCTAGGAATAGCAAGCCGCACCCCTTCCCCCTATCCAAGGAGCCAAAACACACAAAGATGAAACAACAAATTAAATGTTAATAGCTTTCCACACTTTCATATTTTTTTCTATGAAGGCAACAGAGCAAGGTTCCATCTAATGGCAATATGGACAAAGAGATGGGAGGATATATAGCATGTGCTGACTGATGGCACTATAGTATTCTGTCCGCCTGCAGAAAACAGCTTAATGGCTTTCTAGTGCCATCAACACTTTCCATTTCACACATTCTTAGGCACAATCACTAATAAGTTATTTTATAATAAAAAAAAGAAAGAAATTTAAATGAGCCAGATGTTCTTGCAGATTTTACTCTCCAGCAGCCATTTCAGTTAATAGCAACCTTGTGCACATTTCAAACATCCGTATTTTAATCACTATCTGGCCAGAACAGAAATACAACCTCCCGAAGCACCCCAATAAATGAATTCCTATCCAGGGAAGCAGCATGCTTTCAGCAGCCTTCAAATTCCTGCATTTTTCCCAGTGGAGAGGATGATTAAGACAATGAAACCCTCCTCACGTTTGTCTGGCTTACAGAGACGGATCCACGTTGTGGCTCTGCCTTCCCTTACCGTCGTCAGCGAAGTAGCCCGTGGCACACTCGTTCACACAGGAGCTGTGGTCGGCATGGAGGTAGAGCCCTCTGCGGCAGGACAGGCACTGATTGGATGCCCGGCCCACGCAGGTTTCACAGCCTCTGAAGCATCGCCTACAACGCCGGGCCTCCACATCCCCATAGTAGCCCAAGGGGCACTGGCTGACACAGGTCCTGCAGGGGGAGGGAGGGCACGTCAGATGGGTTCAAAAGGTTCTGATCGACATTTCTTCAAATGACTTGTGAATACTGAAAAAATCCTAAAGCAAGTTTGTCAAATAATTCGGGTCCCTTTACCTAAGAGCGTTCAGACTGTTTTCACAAAAGCATCCCCTAAAATAATGAGGAACCAAAAAAATAAAAAATAACTGTCCACAGATCTCAAGAGGGACATTGGGCTGCAGTTCAAAGGCTTGTTTTTATCCACTGCATCTTTCTACAGAGTGGATTTATGGAGCATAATTAGTATTCAAGATAACATAATACAATATGACAATAAAAAGGATAAAAGGATAAAGGCAGGGAGGTCTGAGGAGAGAGGCAGCAAACAGTAACTGGCACTATGTTAAGTGGGTAGGCATCATAATGGCACCAGTACTATATCGCAGCCAGCCCATAAACTCCTTTACCTGCCTGTCTTGGCGCTGCGCAGGCTGAAGTGGACGCAATTCAGACAATGGTCAGCATTAGGACCATCACAGCCCTGGTCTCCACATTCAGTGCGGCACGGCCCTGCGAGTTATTTGGACAGGTCACATTCAGATTCCAGTTAAACATCCTTCCAAAAAGGAATCTGACCCACAGATCAAGCAAATGTTTACTAAATAGCAAAAATATAGGCCCCAGAAACAACTGCCAAATCCAACCAACAGATACAGGGTTATGCAAAAAGTGCACGTTACACTAAAAGTGCAGCAAAAATGTAGACATATGCCTCTCAGTGGGTACATCACAAATGCACAAAGGCGCTCCTTTCACAACCTCTTACCGTCATACTCTTCCTCCTCTTCCTCTGTGATCTCCTGTTGCGGCTCGTGGGCCTTGGGATCGCGGCTCGGACTGGGGATCTCCAGCATCCTGGAGCGCGAATGGTGAGAGGTGTGGGAGTGGTAGGGGTGCACCGCGGTGCCGTGCAGGATGAGGGTCCACTCCTTCAGCTTACCTGGAGGGCGAGAGGATGCACTTTCAGTGCCGCATCATACTCAGTAAAAATGTATGATGCACATACAGTAGGCTGCATTCCAACAGCTCAAGAACAAGAATGCGCACTTCTCATGTTCTCACTGCAGGATTTCAGGGGCACCGCATTGCATTCATCAATAATGCTATTAAAAATAACTGACAAAGCCATTTTTTACTTCAGTTTTTCACCCTGATAACAATTGCGGGTTTTTTTTCTTTCTTCCCCAATCTGCCAGCTGAGCTGCTGCAGCTACAGCTGGTGTATTTGGGCTACAGGCACGGGACTGAACAGAAATGACTGATGAGCGATGAGGTGATGGGCGGACGCCCCCGCTCCCCCCACCCCTGGGTGACTCTGTGCTTGATTACGACGTGCCTCATGGGACTCAGCTCTGGCACGCTCCGGATATATCTGGACCCAGAACACGCCATTGCACCATTTCAAAACATTTCATAAGCGCATTACAAAACCATGAAAGGGTATCAGTTGTGATAACTGGCCTCACGAAGACGAACCCACCATCTCAACAAGCAGCAGGGGATGTTTACCCAAAAACGATTAGTTTGTTATGATTTTTAAATTTATCGAAAATCCTAAATACCTAAAATTATAATTAGACATTTACATCCATTTGGAAACTGAAATGAACGTTATCCTTTATGAACAAGGTCCATGACCATTTAAAAACAAACCCTAGGCAAAGTATTTAATTAGGTGTACCAAAGCAAACAGCAAGTATTTATCTTACAACTCCAGGTGACTTTTAAAAAAGGTTTTTTAAAATTATTATTCCTCATATTTCATCTCATCACTGCCACATGCTGCCAGCTATCTATTGTTTTCCATGATTGTTGTGATGGAGGGGTACTGGTATTTTTATTCTGCAGGGCTACTGGCAAAAGTTAGATCTGGTACTGTCAGAATCTGAGACCAGCATCCTGGTACCTGGTATTTTGGCACATCACTACTTTGAAAACTTCACACAGCCCAGGAGAGATGACATTTGGACAGGCCCATGTGGAGCAGGAGGAGGGGACTCCTGAAAGGGCCAAGGCAACAATCCCTTACCGAGTACCTCAGGGTTACGGTGTTGTGAGGGCGAGTCAAAGATCTCCAGAGTCCACTGTCCCTCAGCCTTCTCCCCCCAACAGTGTACGGTCATGAACTCCCAATTCCTGAAGCCCTCATTTGAGTTATCAAGCAATCTGCAAGACAGTGCGATTCAGAGATTGAAAAAAAAAACAAAAAATGCTTATAAAACAGAAAAGCAGGGAGAGTTCATTTGAAGACATTCTCTGGGAACAGTTCCATCTTCTATCAACTGGTGTTCCAATGCTGAAGCAATTACCCAGTTCTGCAAACCAACACAAACTCCATCTACATTGAACTTCAAGTGTCTGCAAAAGAAAAACTTATTTAGAAATGTTCAATGTTATTTGTTTTTGTGATGTCTTCCAAATAACAAACCAGCTTGAATTTATCAATATAAGAGATTTGATAAGATAAAATTCCAGTCATCAAACTGAAAAAATAAACCACTGCATTATAATGCAGAGGGCAATCAATTCAATTCTAAAACTGTTGTTTGTTTATCTCAATCCTCATCCTCTCAGTTAAAATGTCTGAAAGGAACAGCAACATCAATTAGTTAGAGATGGCTAAATATTCACATATTAATTAATACTCCTCTTCAGATGTCAGTGTAAATGGATCAGGATGTAAGGTCAATTGACAGCCACAAACATCCTATAGTGTATAGTTTCTGCAATGCCAGAAAATTGGTAAAAAGCCAAAAAGGCAAAGTCCTTCTAAAAGCACGGCGTCATCATTGTACAAACCATACTACCCAGGATAAAAAGCCATCCAGTAGCTGACCCAGTACTGTATTTAGAAAACAGTAGTTTTTGTAGTTTTTCAGTCTTCAGTAATGTGTGCTACATTAGTAGAGAAAGCAGGGTTTCCTTCTGTACTCCAGTGTGAGTGATTGAGGATTTCCTATGAACTCCTGAGCTTGATTAGAGGGAACTTCTCTTCCCCAGTGCCACAAAGGATAATCAGCTCCTGTGCTAATTTCACCACTAGACCCTGCTGCAAATTAGCTCAGTGAACTCCTCATTACATCATATGTATAACAGTAAATACGCTCTGTATATTTTTACTTCGAAAAATTGAACCATTCCTGGTCATTGGGAGAAAATTAAGTTGTAAATCTAGCTGTCCATTGCAGTAGTGGTTAAACGGTTTAATGGATGTGGCTATGGGGTTCGGGCCATAGCCTCCCCTCAACACTAATTCAAAGCAAATGTCTTCTCTGGCAACATCTATCACATTATGACAATGGCATTGTATCAGCTCAAATGTTCTTCCTGTTCAGAGAGAGACTGGAATTTTAAGACATAGCATAGCAATCCACCCAGTTCAAAGCAATATACAAAAAAAGCAACAATATGGTCTTAATATGGGGAGTCTCATATGTCAGGCAACATACACTCAGCAGGAACAGAAAGCATTTAAACAAAGTCAAGAAAAAAGGGAATTTTTAAACGAGGCTGCCGTTTCAATGCTAAAAACATAGACCAAAGCCTTGCCCAAAAATGCCATAAAGAATGCAGAGGAAAAAGGAAACATGAGAGCACAGCAGTTGAAACTGCTACTCAGCACTGACTAACATCATTAAGGGCACACTGACATGAAAAGAGCATAGCCAGCTATCTTTTTTAAAATTTACATTTGATGTCAGGGACAGAGATCTCCCATGATAAAAATCAAATGAAGGTTTATCTATAAACCCTTTCTTGTTTTATTCATGAGGATCCGAGAATAATAATCATTTATCCCTACGATGCCGATATCAGCAGTCCAGATAGCACTGGAAGGATGTCAGCAATGAGAAGTCATGTGCACGCACCAGTGTGTATCTGTGTGTGTACAGGGGAGAAAACTAGAATAGCTAACCAAAGATAGAAGAGAATACAAATATTAGTTTTGTCCTCAATGGATGATAGAATGCCTTTCATTGTGATGAAAGAGCTCTCCTGACACTGACAGAGACAACTGAAGTCACATCAGGGCTCATGTGGAGCCAATTCGCATGATGCTCCATCACAGATGTTATATTTACAGGAAAGATACTCCACTCATTTCCTGTTTTTGCCACTGTTGAAACTAGAGGTAATGAGATTTTCTGCCAAAGACGGGATATCCAAGGCTAGCATACAAGCGTGGAAAGCACAGGGACCTCTGAGATGAGGACGCATGCTGGAGCAAAGAACTTGTAGATGGCAGACTCCTGTCTAATGGTGTGGGGATCTATTCAGCGTCCTCTGTACTGGAACTGGGGGGAGAGGAGCCGGGCTGGGGGGAGGTAGAGCAGGGATGGGTTGAGTGGGATTGGGCAGGGGGAAGAGGAGCAGGGCTGTGGGGGGGCTAGAGCGGGGATGGGGGAAGAGGAGGGAGTGGGTTCCCTTGGTGGGTGTGGCATCCTCACCTCTTGGCCAGGAGCTGGGAGCGTGTCCCAGAAGGTGAGATGAGGTTGATCTGCAGGTCTCCACGGCGGGGGTGCACAATAAGCACCCTCACCACCACATGCTCCAGGTACACCACACTCTGGTCGGCTTGCTCAGCACAGCCCGAGGAACTGATGCTGGCATTCAGGTACTGGTCCGGACGAATGTACCTGTCAAGGCAACAGAGAGCGTGAGGGCAGAGGGTATTTTGAGCTTCTTCAGTAACCAGACAGCGAAAGCCATGGCCACAGCTATGTGACAAACACAACTGCCAAGAAAATAGAGTCCCACAGGCACTGTACTCTATGCCAATTGTACTCAAAAAATCTAAATTCTAGCTTTTGTTTGTCTGTACATGACAAAGAAACTACACACATTACCAAGGCAACAGAGATCTTGTTCCACAAAGCATGCTTCTTGCAAATTATGTCATTTGGGAAAGTTATTTGTTGTTAGCGGTCAGGGTAGTGAATTAGTTGCAATGTGGGGTCATGTGATATGGGTGCATGATTGCCTGTGATGTATTAAGACCTCCAAATTCCAATGAGGACAATATCATCTCATACAACAAAGTAAATTCAATTCATCCCTTTCTCCACTGTCTCAATTTTCCAGACTGCAATCCGTGGGTTTTGCACTGTTACAGGTAAGATATGAAAAATCGCATTATGGGAGACAGGTTCAGTAGGCTGAACAGGAAGTTTTGAGAAAATATCATTCTTTTCATTTGTTTTAGCATGAATAATTTTATGTCTGCAAATAAATATGCATACCATTGCATTTGTATCACAAAGAATAAAGGAGATGAACGAGAAAATATCATTCTGTTCATTTGTTTTAGCTTGAATAATTTTTATGTCTGCAAATAAATAGGCACCCCATTGCATTTGTATCACAAAGAATAAAGGACAGCGTGTCAAAAAAAACTGGTGGTAAAATTCTCTTAACTGGCAAAGGCACATGTGCAATGGAGAGCAGCAAGATCATGAATGGAAAGTGCAGGGCTGCATTTTAAAACACAGGAGCACCCAGGATCACCACGGCAATGAATGATTCAGTTTGTGCAGCCAGGCATCCTCGGCTGGAATTGGATTCTATAATCAAAATGTTACTTCATGTCACATTTCACAGCAATGACAAGAGGTGGTCAGAGCTAGTGCAAAAAAGTACTAAACAACATCTAACAATGGACTTCACATCCAATCAACAGTGGTGTAACACTGATCAATGTTAGCCTGTGGAGCCGACCCCAGGAGACATGTCTGTTATAAGCTCAAAGCGCATGCATTCAGGAGGACTAGGTCGGGGATGGGTGGGTATGACAACATTTCTTCTCTTGGTTGACATTTTGACGTTACATTTCCCAATGCAATATTGAGGGGGAGGAGATTGAGATTGTTAATCAATTCATCCTGGTCGGCTCCTCGCTAATGAAAACCAAACTGTGGGCTGGAATCGTCTCGCTGGCCTAATTCAACCCTCGCGCCGCTCCACCGGGGGACACACAGATGTCAGTCAAAATTTTGACTGTCACTTTGCAAACAGCGCTGACAGAGCCTGTTAAGGCATCGGTTAAAGAAGGCTGGCCATCCAGGGCTCCTCAGAGAAGATGGACCAATCAGGCCATCTCCGACGACAAACTGAAAAACGAACAGAAAAATTCAGCAACACTCAGAAGCTCATATTACCTTTTCAAAGAAGAAGCAAAGCACTTAGAAGAGTTCAAAGTGCACAGCGTGAAAATATGGTCATTTCATACTGTATTTATTGCTTGGCTCAAAGCATTAGGCGGAGCTGGGAAAGATTTCTCTTTGCTATGAAGTTCCATTACTGCTTTTGCTTTTAGATTTTAATATTTACTCTATTTGTGATTACACTACAAGCTGTGGATGGTGATTAACTTAGTTTCTCTATTTTCTAAGAACATTTTTGAATGAGGTGAAGTTTGACCACGAACGTGGCATTTCGAATGTTCACAAAATACAAGTGGCATCCATTTTGCCGGGGCGCTTATCTGATTGTGTCTGCGGGCAGGCAATCCAATTCCCTCTGGGGTTCCCAAAGTTACGCTCAATCCACTTGGCATGTCCCCTCCACCCCCCAACACTTCATTTCTGCACACTTCAGAAAAAAATCCCTCAGCGTTTCTTTCACAGGAAGGTAAATGCCCCATCTGGCTCTGAGCCAATTCAAAACACCATTACCCCAGGTAAATGAGCAACGACTCCCCGCGGAGCCCAGCGCACAACACATCACCCACTGCACACATCCTGAACGCCTCTGACACAATGCAACCACAGCGCAGGATAAATGACAGGAAGGTTTTCCCAAACTCATCCTTCTCACTGCATCATTTGTGCGATTGATCATATACTTCAAAACAGAAAGCACCAGAGGTGAATTTTAAAGCCACTTTGAACATTGCACCATGTAGAAGGGTTCAATGTTTTTTTTTTTTCTCCAGCCATCAGGAATAAGCAGAGGATTCAAAGTACCATCTCCTAGCAATGCCCCCCCCCCCCCCAAACCTCATCTTTTTGCTTCTTCTCTGCTCCATGATGAAAAAGGATTTACTTTTAAAGCTTGCAAAGCGAGGAACTCTGAATGACAGCAGGAGAAAATCTGTGGACCTCAGATGAAAAAGAAAGGTTGACTCACAGCAGGAAGGCACGGACCTTCTTTCTTCGTATCCTCTACTGCCACATGAATGTGAGTTTCGGTACCTTTTAGGATGGCAGGCTGAGAATTTGGAGTGAGGGACTGAGCCGAATATGTATACACACTGCAGATCACAAGCCTACTTCAAGCACCAGAGGTTCTTCCCTAAATCTCGGAAACGAGGAGGAGGCAGGAGTCATTCAGATTTGCAAGGGCCGCGATTCAATTAGCAAATGATTTACAGACGGAGCAACGGGCGAGACGTCCTTCTGTCAATTAAACAATAAAAACCCAAGGCAGAACGAAACCCAACAGATATGATGCTAATATATGACGACTGGAACTGCCCACCCTTGACCTGAATTCACAGCTTCTTATGCAAAGCAAGGTACTGAAACGGAGCCAAGCTTTCTTTGAGACATTTTAAATCTTTTTTTTATTACCACGGAACACCTCACAAACGCATAGCTAAATATTTATGGGCTAATCAATGAGAGGTAACATGTAAATCCTTCCAGGGGATGGCCCATCTTTCTTTATATGTGCACACAATTCATTAAATGAATCTTAAGATTTTTTTTCTAGCCAGTCAAGACCAGGGACCCAGTGGGAAATTAAGAACCTAAAATTTTAAATTCATCAAACTACACTTTTTTTTCTTTTTCTGAAAATGTATAGGAGGGCAACATTATTTTGGTCAACAAGCCAGTTAAATGGCTATTTCTTTGAATTATTACACTGAATTACAGATTGCATAAAGACTTGCCAGAACAATAAAAGAGACAAGACGATGCATGCATTTAATATGAATGTCAGATATTGGCGATCAATAGAGTAGCTTCTGATTCATTAAGGGCGTTTATAACAGGTAATTATCAAACCCTCAGTTTATCACCATCACCCTCATAATAGGGTTCCCTCAGGGCACTCTAACTAATTGATCCAAAGCTCTGCAGGCTGACCATTTATTAATATTAATATGAAAAATAAAGGTGGCACATTACCCGATACCAAAACATTATGCAATGGCAATTATCCAGCTCACAATTGCCCATTAAATTTAATTTAATGGTCACGAGAGGGAAAAGCCAGTGCCTGTCAAAACTTCCACAAAGCAAAGACAATGTCATAAACTAGGACATCCAGCAGAACACCCCACCCCCAGTCAAGTGGTATAAGCGACACAGAGCACATCACAGTGTTCTCAATATGAGCGTGTGTATAGGTGCACTAGTGCATGTGGTTTTTCAGATAGTTTGAAATAAAAACGGCAGAAGATGTTATCCCCAGTTGACCCCTTTAAATTGATGCATCGCCACGCTCTGCCATTCT
Source organism: Anguilla anguilla (assembly GCF_013347855.1). Classification (NCBI taxonomy): domain Eukaryota; kingdom Metazoa; phylum Chordata; class Actinopteri; order Anguilliformes; family Anguillidae; genus Anguilla; species Anguilla anguilla. The sequence continues at coordinate 48,337,415 of NC_049205.1, forward strand.
AGGCCACTGCACTCAACTTCCTGACGCAGAGAGGAGAAAGAAGCTCCCGTGTCTGTAGTTTCCCCCCCCGATGCCCAACTCAATTTGTTTCGCCGGTTTGCAATGCGAGCACCTTCAGAGGTCCCCAAGCTCCAAAACAAATCACCACCAAAAAAAAAGACGCCGCTCGTGCCATCTCTTGCTCCTGCATCACCCGTTTCTGCGGAAACCGGCGATAAGCACCTCTGACGTTCCTCCCTGTCCCGGCCGGGGGCCGGAGCTCGCCATGGGAGAACACGCCCCTCCTCCCCGTCTCCCGTTTCTCCAGACCGAATCGCCGCTCTGCCGTTATCTCCCGTCCCTCAGAAGGCCCCGTCCCGCCACGGCGGAGGAGTTTTACTGGCCTCCTTTGTAATGCAATCACAGCCCGACGTCGCCTCGGCCCCCACCGCGCGGGGACGATGATTCACACGCCGTCCCGCAGCGCTCGCGAGGGGGCCGGCGAGTCCGTCTCAATCACAAAGCGCCCGGCGACAACACGATCGCAGTTAGACCATCACAAACCGCAGCACAGCATTTAAATAGAGCCATGCAGGGCCAAGAAGGTACATTTTATGATTATGCTTTCTGTCAGCACTGAGGGGGGAAAAACAATACAATGATAATACAAATGGACAAAATGAGGAATTCAATATGGCAAGCATGAACAGTTTCCTTCACTTTTTCCCCAGTTCTCTGGGTATTTTACTTTTAAATAACATTTTATTTTTCACAGCTGAGAACAAACAGCGCACATATTGTCACATAGGCACATATGACCCAGCTACATTTTTCACAAGCTTAGAAAGCACTGGCCAAGTCATTGAACTGGTGAATCAGATCTGTCCATCAATAAAGCTGAGACCTAAGGGAGGAGTTGTGTCCTTTGCGATGCAGGTAAAAATAATCTTGCAACTGTTGCGAGCCCAGGGGCTCCGAAGGCAATGTGCCCTTCCACACACCACGGGCACCTGAACACCCCCACCTTCCACTGCTATTCATTCATCTGCCCGAGGGGAAATGGATGTTCTGCTAAGCAGGTGGTACGCACTCATAGTGTTCAGATATGCTCCAATTATTCGCAATGTTCTCCTGATGAAAATAGATGGGTCTAATTACAGACCATTATCATCAGATACCTCTTTCAAAACACAGTAAAGGATTTATTACAACTACGGCAGCATAAAGTAATATGTGTCTTAGAAGCACAAATATGTCTGTTGCCACCATGCAGTAGAAGCAAAGAGAATTAATTAACCCAGTGATTGATCACAGTACTCCAGAATACTTCATTATGTTTCATTATGCCATTTTCGGAGGCTGTTTGTTTTAGATGAGAGGATGGCATAGACTACGAAGAAGAATTTAATTTGTACCACATTACACTCTGGAAATACTAAAGTACTTTGGCACATGGAGACAATAAATCTATGTGTTCAAATAGAAATGGCTGATGCAAAGTGGCACATTAAGAAACTGAGGCTTCCAAGATTACGACAGCAGCTGTGATATTCTCCTGAACAGCAGTGTGAAGGCACTCCCCGCCACCCCACCGCACACCACCCCCCACACCCCCTGCATGGAGGAGCAGGAAGTCCTCACCTGGTCCTGCGATCAGAGATCCTGGTGCAGGTGTGCTGGGAAGGAACGCTTCTCCACTTCTTGGCCTCCACCACCATGGCCTCTGCATCCACCAGGCCGAACCCATACAGGTGGCTGACTGAGGAGACACCAGCACAGGCAAGCTCTAAAGCGAGGAGCCACACAGCTCAACCTTACCTCTACAATCAATTGCTCCCCTTAAATGTTGCACTGTTTCCTTCACTTGCACTGCACCCAGGTACACCCCCGAATTACGATCAATGAAGTCCCATGACCATCGTTTAGAACATCGGTCAAGGACAACTGGTTAACTTTAACCTACAAGCTATAGACACTTTTTTTCGTGACTGCTGAACTCACCAAACAGTGTATGTAAAGAAAATATAATCATTCTTACTAGTTGTTAGTGAAGGATAAATGTTGATCGAATCATTGCCAAAGTGTTCATCAAGCTTTATTTCACAGTTCACAGAGCATGTCAAAAATAATGATGGCAAAATATGAAGCGACGTATTGTACGTGGCGCTCAGTTGAGGAGGTCACAACTTCCAATATGGTGCTCTGGCACCACATTAAAATGTGTGACCTCCAATGGACCTGCTGAAATGAATGTTACAGCCTTCATTTCAATTTAGTGCATGAGAACATCAGTGCATTACTTAAACCATATGAAGTTTAGAGATATTTAACAATGTACTCCATCATATGAGCTGTTGCGCATGCAATAATAGATCCATATGTACACATATACTATAGCACTATATGTACATAATCCAACATATGAGTATCATATGAATGTTTTATGAAGATGCATTTGTTGTGCTGTGTTGCGTGAAAAGATGTTGTTATAGTTTTTTGAAATATAGCAATTTATGCAGTGTTGTTCAAATCTGCCCAGGAACAAGACGCAAAAATTAGGCTATGCATTAACATACATAATGAAACCAGTAAGCTGCTCTTATCATGTACAAAATACACATGCACAAGCCTGAATTTGAGAGAGAGCCATGCCACTGAACATGTGTGATAATGCAACTTATGGTATTGCAGTCCCATGGAAAATCCATCTGAAGCACACGGACAGGGCAGCACTCTACAAATCAGAGGCCACTACCTACCAAATCACACTGACCTTTGTGTCCTGCGGCGTTGGTCTTCCAGTCGTTGGCCTTCAAATGGGCGGGCCTTGAAGTCTTCACCAAGAGGTGCTGCACGTCTCTCCAGGTTATCAGTGGGCTGCGAAAAAATTAAAGAAAAAAACGAATTTGCTTATCGCCAAAACTCTGATCCCAACAGAGCTCTCTCCATTCCATAATACTCTGACAACGGTTTGGTGATAAACTGCCGACATCCATTTCTATAGAATTTTTAATCATATTTGTGATATTTTCCTTTTGAATGGACTTTAAAAAGTCAATTTCAAAATGAATGAAAAAATGGCATCATTAAAGAATGTGAAGTCAGGGATGGCGACGGAAGTGGAGGAAGGGGGAGGGAGGGAGGATTGACCTTATTAGATAGTGATGTTTTTGTTCTGTGACTGCAAAGCTGAAATATTTTGTGAAGGAACTGGTTATCTGTTGAACTAATTATTCAGATTTTCTTTCACCAAGTCCCACCAGGAAAGGGCTACAGCTAAAGAATTCAAAAACAACAAGTAAATTTGGGTTATCAATGACGCAAAATGTTCTTAGTGTCGCAGACCTACATGCCATGGAGCACGGGTCAGTCAGGGCACTCTACTGTAGGAACACTGTGTCCAATTCAGTGTTGTTATTAATGAATTCCATTACTCAGGAGGGTGAACTGTTTACATCAGACATATGAAAGCTTTAATTAAATTACACTCAAGACAAAAAAAACAACTGAACAGACACTAGTAATATTGACCACAATTACTCCACTGGCTGCCTCTCTGGGCCTCCTGTGGTAAATCATTATTGCTGCAATAACTGCTCAGTCAATAACCGCTCATTCATAACTGGCTACCGGAGTCAGCCGCAGTCAGAAACGTCAATTGATTTAGCCATTTCCATGTGAAAGGTCTTGAATAATACATGAGGAAAAAGTTGCATCAAAATTTTACATCAAAGTATTGATTCAAAAGGAATATGCAACATTATTCAAATACTGTATGCGCCAAAGCACGGTAGATTGTTAAATATATATATCACAAAAAATGTAAGAATATTTTCTGCTACAGAATTTCAGCCTATGCACCCTCAGCCAGGGGCAGTTCTTGCTCTCCTTCTGTCTTTCGCTGGCCAGCACCATGATTGCCATGGGCTACATTGTTGGCATCAGACAGCTCAGCTTGTTGCTCGTTCGGCTGCTTGACCCAAGATTTTCCCTACGCCAGCAGAAGCATCATCGCTCACCTGCTCCTATGGGCTTAAACTGTTGCATTGTAAAACATCACAGTCTAGAAACCTTGAATTCTCTGTTAAATTTCAAGGGACCAGCAGATAAATTAGACTGCTGATCCGAATGCCAGCTGTAGCCCGATCTGGACATTGCACCGGAGCAGATTGCCTTTGTGGTTTTGTCCTCCAGGAAAGTTATGCCCCTTTCAGACAGAATGCCGATGCACAAAATCACCAACTACATGATTATGGTAAGAAAATCAATGAAGCCCAAGAGAAAAAATTGAAATGAATTCAAATGCTATTTGTATACGGTTATTTTTTGAATGACAGATTGCACCTTTCATGACAGGATCTCAAAACACTGAACACAAAGGGAGAATGGGTGGGGTGGGGTGAACTATTACCAATTTGAAACACTTATGTCATGTATGGCAGTGTTTTTGAAGCAGAATGCTGGCTACACATCAGCTGATGTGGAAAGAGAGGCATGCATTCTTTAGGCAATTAAAATGGCAGATGATTGGAAGGCAAGACCAAGAAAACCAACATTGGAATTTAGCCAGCATACCAGGGGTGCATTCCAATTGCTTATTTTTTTCCACCTCCTTGCCTCCTTTCATTGTGTCCTTTCCTAGTATGGAAGGTCAAATGAGTCAAAAATACCAGAAATTAACATCTGGGGCTCATTCAAAATGCTCATTTTATTCCTCCTTGCCTCCTAGATCCTTGACTGACCCAGCAGTCGACTGAGGTCCGCCATCTTTCAGGACATATCCACCCATTAAATGCTCCTTCAAGGAGCTAGGAGCTAGGAACTAGGAGGCATCCAAAGGATTCTTGAGCAAGAAAACATGAGTGCATCCTTTGCGGAAGTACTGTTTCAGAACGTGGGTCGTATAAATGATCGACCTGTGGGTCCACCTCTCCCCACCTGCCACGTCCAACACTTGAAAGAGCAATACTAGGATACCAGGAAAGGACACAAGGAAAGGACGTAAGGAGGTAAAATAAATAAATGAATAAATAAATAAGCAATTGGAATGCACCGCCAAAATCATAACACATTGCAATGAGTATAAAGAGAACACTGTCCCCCTACTGGCCCACCAAAATTATATCAAAGTATATCCAGCGCTGCCTAGCTATATAGTGGTATGGTTTCAATACACAATACGAAAAGATCCTCACATTTCTTAAAGAAAACATGGGCTCATAGCTTATCAGAATCATAAAACAGGCAAGAAAGTGACCGATGTGTATACCTTGCTGTGTATGAAAATAAAGACTGCCCACCATTTTATCTTCCCCCATGCGATTGAGTTAACCCAAGAACAGAGCATCACACCTTTTGTATTTTTTCACATTTTGTGAAATGTTTTCCCATTTTACTCTTTGCAACTCTCGCTACTGGCTTTCCAGCTGTGGATACCGGAGGTTTCTTGGGGCAGGGAGATTTTTACCTATACATATGCTACACCAATAAACCCATGCATGATAAAACAGGTACTTTTCAGAGTACAAGTTAAACCACATACCACAGGAGATCATTTATTGTCAATAATTACAGCAGAAACATGCAAGCTATCATAGAGTCACTTCATTTTACATGAAGCACCTTGAGCTGCATTTTATGTATGAAAGATGCTATATAAATAAAGCATTATTAATAAGCACTAGCATAGTAGCGATCCATGGAGCCCTTGCTGACGTCACACTAATCTGCTCAGATAGAACAAGGTTAGATTTGTCCTGCTGCTGCAGCCGTACTACACGACACAGCCCAAACTCAAGGGCAATAGGCCTTGTCCAGGCCACAGCCCTTAATCTACTCTATATTCAGAGCAAACACCGGAGCCCACTGGTCACCAACTGGGATCTTATCCACTGAGAAATTCAGGACCCTGATATTGCAGGTTTTCGCCACTGTTGTGTATCATATGAAGGGTCTTTGAAGGAAGATTATGATCAGCATATGATCTGTACTACTCCGCAATGTAATACAGCACTGACCCCTTTTGAATGAAACTGAATAAATAGCCTAAATTGGTTATTTAAATTGGCTATTACAGAGTTAATTAAATTTTATTTCTTTATTATAAATTAAATTGAAGTTAAATTGAAATGAATGCCATCTCATTTTATCATTTTGCTGGTTGAGTCTAGTTGCTACATAACTGGTTTTCATCTGGGACATTTTACAGCAATTTACTTCAGGCTAAATTAAGTTGAAATTGAAATGCATATTAAATGCAACGTTTCATATTATCACGATTAGGACTCCAGTAAATTGTCCGGTAAATTTTGTGTAAATGCATTAAAATATTATCGATATCAGTATAAAAAAATATTGGTTGAATCATCATTCTAGATTTTTTCCCATATCAGATCCTGCTCAGTTGTTTCTCTCAAAGATGACACAACAATGGCTTAGCTATGTGTGTAACCACAGTTAACATCTTTGAACTGGCAATGGGGACAGCATGTGAAAGCAGCGTTCACTCTTATTTGGAACATCAAAGGAATTGCTCCATGTGCCTGCGTTTATGTTCCAGGCACATTTCGTGTTATTAAATCACAAGTCATTGACCCCAGTGTTTGGATACAAATGAAAACTTGGGCATCATACAACTCAGCAGGCCTGGAACAATGACTAGCCTAAGTGACTCTGTCCAGTGCTAATCAGTCCTTTGGGAATGAACCTCACCCTGTGACACAGAATGTTGCCTATAAAATGCAACAAAAAAAAAAACTGCCTTTGATGTTCATGTTTTGATACTTTTCCCCTTCCCAGTTTAGACCAATCACAGAGTAGAGTCTTCCTTAGAAAGCAGACCATTTCTGCTATTTTAAATCAAGGCAGTGACAGAGGACAACTCACTTGGCCTCCAGGGCCAGTGCGATGACCCCAGCCACCATGGGGGCGGAGACAGAGGTGCCCGTGTGACCGTCAGTGCAGCGCTGCCGGAGGTCCGTGGTGACCTGAGCGGGGGAGAGAGGAAGAGGGATCGACGTGACACAACCAACACGACACGATCAACAGACGGAGGTCTCAATGACAGCGCGAGAGTGTCCAGATGAACTGATTACACAGCTGAACGTCCTGGACTTGTTGTTCTGCAGAATAAGGACACTCGCTAGGACAAGCTCACCCCCCTCGTGTTAACCCCCATCCCGCTGAAATGTGAAGCAGAGTTCTGGTATTGTACAACGCTCGGTAAATATTTTCTTTTTGCCCCTCTCAAACAAGACAGGACACCCACAGAGTCGGACGAATCCACAGACGGCGCAGGCAAGATCACCGCCTGTAAATAATTAAACAGCCCCCTTAAATCAGACACAGATGGGATTCGCTGTGGCGTGTGAGAGCCCCTGCATTTGGGCCCGCCTGGAAATGAGAGATAGACGGGCAAGCGAGGCTGGAGAAACCGCTGTGTGATCCCTGGCCTTTTCCCTGGCGCTACACACACCCCAGCAACACGGAATTCATGAAAGTGAACTGAACACGCTTCTCATTGCGTCACTCCCTTATATACTGCTGTCAGGAGACAGACAGGAGGAAACCCTTTAGAGCTACATCTGACCCAGGGCTCTTCAACCCTACGGCCAAATGCAGCCCACCACATTCATTCTCTGCTCTTTAATCTACGAAAAGAAAACAGATTCTTCAAAATTTATGACTATGTAGTCATTTGTACTTTGTCACATTCAATCCACAGGTGAATACTACGTAATAGCTATGCATATTATAAGAGGGCTACTTCTTTATTTACACACACATATACAGTACGTCATATTCATACGCTTTCATACAAAGGTATGCAAAAAATATTTGGTCAATTTTCATTGATTATTAAAAAATAATCTTGAATACAATGAATGTTGTACTTTCACAGCCCAGCACTACTAACCCCCAGAGGATCTCCAGAGAGCAAGAGAGTGAGAGACACTGTAAACCAGGCAAAGAAATCATTCTCTACTGATTTTCTTGTGTGTCATGTTCCAGGGTGTCTTAATCATTTTATTCTACTCTAAATGCTCCAATCATTTCTCTTCATTCTCTTGTATTCAATCACTTGTTTACAAGAATGTAAGCCAGTCAAAATGCTTTTTTAAAAATCACAATTTCTCAAATAAACATTCCTTAATATAAACAAAGACTAATCATCTGTCCCATATGCATGTTATTAATATTGCATTGAAGAAAAGAAAGGAAATTTCCCAGCAAAAGCAATGCTTGGAATTGATGGATGGGAAAGGCACGTGCCTTGGCACGACCAGATCATTCCTGGCTTCCTTTTGTGTGTGTGAGTGTGTGTTTGTGTGAGAGAGCATGTGTCTGCCTGCGCACATTCGTGTACGCTGTTGATCTTCACACAACCTCAGGGGAACTGACATCAGTACTCAACTATTTTCCTGTCGTAAAACTCCCCGCTGCTGTAGGTGGTGGCCAGGGTGGAGGAGCAGACCTCCAAGTACCAGGGCTTGTTTCCGTTCTCCGTGGTGCTGCTGACGGAGATGGTGTAGATGCTGTTGGTGTAGCCGTCGCAGGAGCAGTGGTCGCCTTCCCGGCCGCCGTTCCCCGAGGCCCACACGAAGATGGAGCCCAGGCCCTTTCGACCCTGCATTTCCATGGGAGAAAAGGACAGCCAACGGCAGCAGTGGCACATTAGAAACCAGGCAGGAGGCCAGGCTCCAGCCAGACCTCCAAGACCCCCCATTGTTTCTGACTGGCGACCTCTCGGATGCCCAAGCGAGGGACATAATCGTGTCCTTTGTGCCTTTCTGCACTGCTGCGCCCGCCCGTTGTAACCTACTTTCCTGCATCTTTGGGTCACCGCACCCGGGCGGCTAATCCAGCAGCGGTGACGTTTCCCCTTCCCCTGTCCGTTCCCTGCCACGTCTTTTCCCCTCCCTAAAACCTCCCACCGAGAGCACGCCACAGACAGAAAAACTTCTGGTGCCATTACTGCGGTTTGAGCGTAGCGCAGCTCTCCAGTTGGACTACTGTACGGACAAACAATCAGAGGCGCTACTGGAACATCCGCGGCAGCTTTCAGAACAAAAAAAAAAAAAAAAAAAAAGTTCTTTTCCGCGCCAATTACCGGACCTTTTTAATGCCCTGTTCAAAGGCCTGCTTGGCAAGTGGGCCAGGCCCGTCCACGGTCTTCCCGTCGTCGTCCGGTCCCCAGCTGGCACTGTAGATGTCAATGTAGTCCGGCCGTATGCCAAGAGACTTTGCCTCCACCACATCTGTTACATCTCCGTCCAACATCCGAATGCCTGGGAGCACAGAAATATTGAAAGCGGCGAGTGCATTGCCCCGTGCTTGTAAATGTACTCTAATTGCAATCAAAGATCTTTGTTCCACAGCGACTGCTGAGAGCAAATAAGTCTTTGCTGTAAACCGTAAAAAAAAAAGCACTTGTTTAACAAACCACCGGGAACAGAGGACCACTGCTGTTTTTTGGTGCCATTTTTGTTATGGTTTAAAACATTTTAACACCACCAGACGACACAGGATAAATGGACCAATGGCTGATCTCCGCTGCTGCACCAGAGCAGTACACGGCCCTACAAAGCCTCTCTTCCTTTCATCACCCTCTGCTGCTCGTTTCAAAATTAACGAGCCTGTTCCCTGAATAGAGGGGCAAAAAATTCTGGATGAAGTTCTCAGTATCGGCCTAATTGAAATCTCCTCTCACAATGCGTTTTGCACAACAGTCAGCTACAGGCTTGAAAATCTGTTCAAATGAATTTGATTACTTATTTTGGACTGTGCAGGTGGCTTAGTCTTCCCAATCTATTTTTGGCAAATACCATCTGCTTGTTAATCTGATCTCTTCATACAGCGAAAAGCTTTTCTGGTAATGAGAGACAAGGCTACCAAAAAAAAATTGATATACACACCTGCAGCCTCACAGCTTGGGACAATGGCAGTCATACTGCATTAACGTGATCTTTGAGACAGCAGCTTTAATCTCTCACACTGGAAAAATAAGGAAAGCCAAACACTCTGTTTCTCCCATGTTGGGTTTAATCTGACCTTTTACTATAGTGTTGACAGCAAAAACTTACAAACATAATTGATTTTATGTGACATTTGTATGACTCCTTGGACAGGGACCATGTTTTTACAGGCTATATTTGCCGGACTAACCTCGGTTCACTATAAATAGACTTTCAGGCTCAAAAATAGTGTGGCATGCATACAACAAACACCAAATCTCAGCATAAGAAGTGTACGACAAAAACATGCTCATTCCCCTGTTTCAGCTTGCCAACCACTTGTGGCTTTGAACCAGGTCTGTTTAGAGAAGTTTCGACGCTGCATGGTAAATGATGTCACCAGGGGGGATCGACCTCAACAACGTTTACTTTGGCCCTCATCCCAGACACTTCAATCATCCACTTCAGGCCACAAAACAGATTTTCATTATTCTTATGAATTTGACACTCCAAGCCATACGCACTAATATCAGTTTCGCACCACGTGCACGTCAGTGCAAATAAAGTTGATACCATCAACGATAGCAGATTGTGTAAAAACAAATGCGAATATTTGCAAAGCACTTCATAGGCACCTAATGAGACCATGAGGAATTCAGGTTTTTTATGCAAGAGCACATTCAAGGCTTAACCAGTCAGATTCATGCCTTGAAAATGTTGTTTCAACAGAGGAGGCAGCCTCTGGATTAAAGAAGTCACGCAACAGATACACAGACTATTGGGAATACAGATAGCTAAAACGCATGAATGTTCAATTTAACCATCCCGTGTCACTGAGAGCCTCGAGCCTGTGGATTAAATACGATTGTGCTGGAAGTATTTAATACTATAAGCTGATTAAACAGATGGTATTGACTGCGGATTTCTACCTTAGTTCTATTATGCTCAAAATTAATGTACGATATGTAACATTGAAGAAACAACGTGACTAATGCTGATATTAAACAGACAGATACAGACAGATTAGCAGATACACATAAACAGTTGACCATGTCTGGAAATTCTTATGGAAATACAAACACTTGTATCTGGAAATATGACCAAAAACAGCTATATATAGCTCCGAGGGGCCTGTGCAAATTGTGAATCAATTGCCTCCCTTGTGAGGCTAATTTCCCATTTGAAAAACAGTAAAATGATTGAGCTTACAGGTTCACAGGACAACTATGTGTCCCAGGACCCTAACAGCCATAATTGGAACCAAAACAGCTTTGCAAAGGCCAGCTAGAGCAAAGTTTCATCGCCATTTAAAAGCCATGTTACAGGAGTGTCATCTATACATCTGTAACATTTATGAGAGCCAAGAGCAGCTAGCAATAAAGAAAGCCGCTAGTAAAAACTTGGCGTGACGGGTGACCTTATGAATTCTGGGAGTTGGTGAAGGTCAGGGAATGGAAGGAGAGAGAACTCCCTTCTCAGTCAGATCAATGCAGGCGCGCCTGGGATGCTAATAAGCCGCCAAGCCCTTCTGAAACAAGCCTTTTATTTTTTAAAAAGCTGGCCATCATTATTTACCTATGATTGCATCACACCTCAGGAATAATATATGCTGCACTTCATTAGTGCTGTAAAGCAGAGCCTTGGCAGAGGAGCCGACGCCATTTTTCGGATGGAGAAAGGGGGGGGGGGGGGAAAAGAACTTCACATCCGAGTTTCAATAAGCACAGCTGCAGACGGCGGAGAGAAAAAACACAGGGTAGGCAGTATATGCTTGGATTCTCCTTTTTGATTAAAAGAGCCCTGACACACATAGCAGACCCTACCAGGGAATTAATAGTTTTGTGAACGCATGAATGTACACCCACTCATGGCCTACTAGATTAATAAGCGAGGGGAAAAAAAGCGAGCCCTTCCACAGCACCAACACACCACAGGGTTAATCCCGGGCATCCATGCAGAATAACTCCAACTGAAGACCCTACCTCCGATCCGGGCGTTGTACGCAATGCCAACGATGCAGTGAGAATTATTGGCCACAGCTGCGACTTCACCAGCACACCGGGTCCCATGTCTGCAGAGAGAGGAAGAAAGGAGCATCACACTCTCCCCCTATCTCTCTTACACACACACACACACACAACACACACTGCAGCCCTCCACCTCAGATGCCACTTCCTCCGTCAGCGCCAATGCATCCACACATAAGAATGAAGCTCATTCTCTCACCTGACTCACAATGTCACAAAAAACAGTAGCCTTTGATTGTACGGCTCTGATACACTTACAGGCAGAACATCCGTACAGGCAAAGCCGCGAGATAACGGCAATCGCATTTGGTATCTGCTAATATCAATAGACAGAGACATATTCCTTTGCTCCCCACAGAATGAAACAAATATCTCCTTAGGCGAAAGGCAGAGGCTCTCCATTACTCTGAGGCACTATTAGTCAATAATTATGCAGAACCCGTATTTGGAGGTTTTAAGAGTCTCCCTTTATCACAATATGCAGTTCACCTGATAAGGGTTTTGGTACGAGGTGAGACAGCACTGGAGGATAACACAAAATAGGAATTACACCCCCCAACCCCCCCATTCAATAAATCACAGGACCTGCCACATTAAATGGTCTGCTCATCCAACTATGTAATGAATCTAATGCATTTTTAAACATATCAGTGAAAAACAAGCACAGAAAGGTCAATGAATATATGAAATACAGAAATAGAAAGCCAACTGTAAAGAAGTAAAACGGGCTTTAAGTGGAAAAAAGTGGAAGGAAAGCATGAACAGTAGACGAAGATGATTACAGTGAACATGCCTCAGTTTTCAAGAAGGCCCCAGACCACCTCCTACCCCCCTCCTCAGAGCTAGCTCCACACAGGGACCAACAACATATCCCTTTCAAAATGAATGTGCCCCCAAATGCGAATCACACCACAGAATACAAAGCATTCCAGCAGAACTGTCCCATTAACATTGTGCTAATGAACAGAATTGGGACAGGGAATGGGACTGAATATCAAGCTCACTCTGCTAACCCCAGGCCAGGTGAATGAGAAGGAACCCTTCGCCACCGTGCATCTCCCCGGGCTGGTTTAACAAACTCAAATTGAGCACTTCCTTTTTAATGGATTTGGTTTTTTCCCCTCTAGTTCCTGCCCTGTCCTTTCCACCAAAGGGAAATTATGCTGCTTCAACTTCAACCTTCAAAAAAATTAATTAGATCCTTTTGCATAATTGTTCGGCTCAAACAATCAAAACGGGAAATAGAAAAATACTGCTTTGAATATTGTGCTCCGTAGGCATAACCTGAATACATTGGAGGAATCCAATGCAGTAAATGTGACTGAAGATTACTGTGATTCATCAGAACAGACTTCTCCATACGAACTCACTTGCAGCCTTTGAAACTGTTTTCATTCTTCAGTAAAGTAGTGCTATAAAACACAAGCTCTGTATTGGCTCTTTGTATTCCAATCTGAGGTAATGTACACGACTACCAATTCACATTTTTTTATTTTATTTTACTTGTTAAGCAAGTAAACCAGCATACTTAGTGTTTTAATACAATACAATAGCCACAGGAAAGCTTATTTCACATTAAAAACAAAAAAAAAATCTAAATTTAAATAGGCTACACTCACACTTTTAAGAAAATGCAGCAAATGAATAGAGTGGTAAAAGATGGATGTCTTTTTCTTGTTACAACTTAAATATCCACAACAAAAGGACTGCATAGCCTCCACTGTTCCTCAGAGTTCTCATTAAACAAGCTTATGGGCCTGGAGAGGAAGGAAGGATATGGAATGGAGCACAGAGACCAGACGATCACACACCCTTATCCCCACACGCAAGCAGCCCAGATCTTTAATTAAAGCAATGTATAAAACAAGAGCATCCTGTCCAATCACTGAAGCATTTGGTGCTTGGGCTGAAGATGTGACAAAAGTGAACTGCTAAACGCCATCTTGGGGAGCCTTACTTGTTTTCATTGCTGGAGTCATATCGTGGAGTGGGATCGTGGTCATTCCCGTTGACATCATAGCTTGCAAGCTGATCCTAGGAATGGAAAAAAAAAAAAGAAATAGCAAAAAAAAGAAGAAGAAGAAGAAGAAAGAAAACAATTCATCACCGTAAATTGAAAAAGACAGTCAGACCTCAACTTTCTTCACCTTTCAGTCATATCTCATCCGCTGTGTGTTATTAGGAAACAAGCAATAAATTAGAAGCTGCCCCTGGCCATAACTTAAGCCTGTAATCCAAACTGTCTCGTGGAGAAATTACATTTATTTACTGCAAGGTTGTGTCCTACGATATTTGCTGTCAGAGTCAGCTCTCATAGCAGGGGCTTGGTTTGGCTTTACACTGACAGTGATCGTCAGTTCAGGCCATCGGGGGAACCTGAATAGGCGGCTTTAATAAACTCACGTAGTTCTGTGCGAGGTCAGGGTGGTTCCGCTCGATGCCGTCATCCAGGATGGTGACCACCACGTTCTTGCCCGTGTAACCCCTCTGCCAGGCTGCCAGGATGTTCATCTCTGAGCGGCAGCGGCTGCTTCTATCTCCACAGTGCTGGGGGATAACGGAGAAGGGCAGCCGTGTCATGGAAAAAAATAAAAAATACACAAAGCATATTCCAGAATATTTTCGTTCATGCCCCTGCAACCAGACAGCATAATCAGAACTGGTGAACCAAACCATGTCAAACAAGATAAGTGCATTTACAAAAAAAAAAAAAAAACTTATTTATTCAAAGGCATGTGGCTATGTGCTCTGAATGTCCTTGGGTGTCTCATTTCTGCATCTTGGAAAGCTAAGCCAGCTGCGAACTAACCAATGCTCTCACTGGATTGCCAAGAAATTAAATTGTTTTCACCTGTGAAAGGAAGGTGGAATTGCTTTGGGAGGTTTTGGGTGTATAGATGGAGTCCCTCTTTGGATTAAATGATTTACCCATCCCCCATTAAAACAGTTAAGAAACTCCATGTGGCCTACAGCCGGTAGGAAGTACCACATGCCTTCTGTTTTTGTTGTCACCAGCACAAAGCCATGTGAGTCAACTTCCTGGAAATACATTTTTTCCTAACAGTAAAAATTGCTTATATAAACAGGGTTACATGAAGTGTGCTATAATGGTTAGGGAACTGGGCTTATGACTAACAGTTTGCAGGTTCAGTTGCCGAGTAGAACATTGTACCCTTGAACAAGGTACTTAACCTGAACTAATTCAGTTCATATCCAGCCGAATAAATAAATACTATGTAAAAATGTAAAAGCTGTGTAAGCCTCCCTGGATAAGAGCATCTGCTAAATGTTTGTAATGTAATGTAATATAAAATATGCAGCTTCCCAAAACCACTGGAGAAATCGTAGGTATTCCGCTGCTTCTTTCTCCAATTTTAGGAATGCCAAATGAACTGACAGAAAATATGAAAATTCAGTTCATTTTCTTGGAAGGCACATGGCTGCACAGCCAAAGATCACAGTTGGTGTTAGTAAGCAGGCCAGGGATTGGAGGATGAAGCACTATGAACATGTTAGGTAGGGGGAGGGGGACGTATGTGTCAGTCACTAGGGATACATGCTCACTGGGGAAACACAGAGAAGATTACAGCTGCTGGCCACAGTTTGAGGCTTGCTTTCCATCTCTGAACAAAAACAACAACTGTGACTAAACAGCATGTTGGCACAAGTGGTTATCTACATCCCTTCATGAGTTTAGACATTTAAGGATGAGATTTACAGCTCAAGGAGACATTGATCTACATCACTGCAGCATGCATCCAGGAAACATCCTGGTCTTCTGAACCAGGAACTACTTTTCTAAGTGCAGTATAAGGCCTTGCTCAGGTGAAATTCATTCACGCCATAGCACTGAATAAACTTGCAGACTTCTCCAGATTTCTCAAATGCTTGCGGGAGTACTTTTTCCCCCCCCATTCACCACTCACATTCCTCCATTTTCTGTCTCTGCAACACAGTGCAGCTTGCCAGAACCCAACCTGTATACATAACTATATTAACAGGGCAAGAATAAAGGTCTGAATAAAATATATAATACATAAAATACAATATATATGTTAATAAAGTACATATTATTGTGACACACAACTGTTTCCTCCAGAATGGAAAACACACAATTCCTTCTATAAATCCTTAGCCAGTAAGTCATTTGTCATTTTATTTTAGTAAATAATTTCTCCCCCAAAGGGTGGTGTGTGTGTCTGTGTGTGTGCACGCATGTGTGCGTGTGTGTGTGTTTGGGGAGGGGGCTTAGCATGTTAATACACCCAGCCATGGATTTCTAGGGCTTTTACCGCTCACATAAAGACCAATGCAGAGAGAACAATTTCACACATGAGTTATTATATTTTCAAAAAATATCTTATCACACACTCATTTAAAAATCTGTCAGCAGGTATATTCGCAAAGGAGCAACTTTTATTAAATACGTGCGCACTGACAGCTGAGGCGCTTCAAACAGACCGCCAACGCAGTCATGACTTTTGCACATACACCTTCCGTTTACTCAGCTGACAGATAAAGATAGAGTCCATATCGCAAAGAAGAAGAGACAGTTGTTTGTCCATCTTACAGTAACTGCACTGCACCAGCACCACATTTTCCAGCATTTCTGGGGGCAAACCATCCTTGTAACGGAGGGGGGGGGGGGGGGGGGGGGGGGGGGGGTCTGGATAGTGGGCTAAACACCTGTGCATTTTCAATTTTCGATTAAGGACTTCAAATCAGCATCTAAATGCATGTCATAGTGAAACTGCACTCGTGAAGGCGGACTGAGACCAAATGGCAAAGATAAATCAAATCCTGAGAAAGAGAGAGAGAGTCGTTCACTTACAATGTACCACATGCCCGACCACTTCGGATCATTGAAATGCACAAAGTTGAGGTCATTCCTGGTATGTCTCTTCACCCGTGCTTTCACCACCTGCTGCTGAACCCAGTCAACCTGTAGGGTTTTCACAAAAAACTGGTGACCCAAAACATTCCCCCTTACCTTCTGGTCTTTTTACCACGCTGCTGGCAGAGGTCAGTTACTTTAAGGTTTAATTATTTAATTGGAAAGTGGGAGTCCAGAAGCATGGATGCGATACTGGTTAGAAACGTAATGTGACGTTACTTCAAATTACCATAAATGTCTTTGATAACAGACATTTAACAATGCCTACACCATTCTTTAGAGATAACACACTATGTGAGTAGACGGGGTTTATCTTACGGTGCACATTGAACAAAACAGCCTAAGACATCTCATTTAACAGACACCATTTGATATATTCGCATATTCCCCATGTCCCACTTGCCTTGTTAGATACAATTTGAAAAGTCCTATTAAACGGATTTATCAGTGCCTGTAAATAAAGAACAATGCTCATTTTCCTATCTGTAAAAGTTATCCAGGCATAAAAAGGAAGTAAAAAAATGCCCAGGGAGAGAATTTAATTGTAGATCACTACAAATTACTATTCTGAAGCCTTCTATATATTCTGGAGGTGCTCAGAGTGCAGTTCCACACTCATCTTGCATTGCTCAAGGGATGTGGATGTACCAGAGCAGATTAATAATTGACAACATGAATTCCTCTGCCATTAGCTTTCAAAGCCTCTTTACAGTCTTTTAAGTTTTTTTCCCCCAAACCCCAAAATAAACCTAATTTCTCTTCAGTAGGTTTCCTTTCTTATTTGGGCTTCCACGTACAGGCCATACAGGTATCAAGGCACTTGGGACAAAACCCTCTGAAAATCTATTGCATGGTTCCAAAGCACATACACTCTGTCTACGTGACGAATGGTCAAGCTTGGACAAAAGGAAGCTCCTCATATTGTATGGAACCAAACAGAGGCTGGTGCCGCGCTGATCAGTTTTGTGGCAAAAGCAGAAAATAACGCCGAGCACAGCAGGTGAATCAACAGTGTCATGACACCGATAAAGGATGTTATTGAGGGATTTTCCCACTCCACCATTTGTACACGCCTTGGGACACGATAAAAATCAGTGTGGCTAACCCTCTGAGGGGTCAGGTCCTGTTTTTTATTTGGACTGATATCCAAGCTGTCTGACACAGATAATCTTAATAAAAAGGCCAGGCTACTGGCCAAGGAAGCAGCTTTACGGTCTTAAACATGCTGCTTTCTTCAGACTATATGGAAATAGCCCATGCAATATTAATGCACCAAAGCTCTGCCTTTAGAACCTAGACTGGTCCTCACTACCACACAACATGCATGAGAGATAAGGAGAAATCTGTAATCTCACTCTTGCTTTTCGAATAAATTTCCAAATGCACGCAAGATATTTCCAGTAATGATGATTCATCTGATCGTTTTATTGCAGAACATCCAACTGAGGGCTGAAAATATTCAATGGAAGTTCATTGTGATTTTGCAACCTGCACAATGTGGTATACCTCACCAGACAGACAAACAAAGTATTTCACTCAATGAAGCAGGAATAAAATGATTATTTACATGTGGTAAACTAATCAGAGCGCCAGACTAATACCTTTGGATCCATGTGGATGAAGCTGTGAGTTCCCCTCGTAGAGAAGGCAGATCTTCTCACAACTTTGCTGTGATGAAAATGGTAGTGATCCTCCAAGCTTCCAATCTGAGTAACAAAAAAACAGACCATAAGTCACACAAAAAGACCCACTAGGGCAGCATTTGGACAATTAAAAAGTGAAAACTGGTGTAATGGTTCTTTGAACAGGGATGTTAACCAGCTACGAGGAAGCAAAATGGAATAAGCAGCCTTTTCTTCTGTGAAAAGCCTGAAATCAAAAACGACTGATGGCAACATAGACATTAGCTATTATGGATCCAAAACCAAGACTATTGATTCTCCAGGAAGTGTTATGTGAGCACCCCTCCATATCTTGTGAGGAGGGAGTGAACTACACTTAAACGTACATCCTCGGTAAGCTCAATGGTAACCGTTTGAGAATCCACAACTGACTTGCAAAATAGCATGCATATTGTGAAAGAATGTGTACTAATAAATATGCTCCTGTAAATTTTCCTTGACAAATGTACACTACGATCTGAGAACAGGTGGTTTTGGCACAGGACAAAGATTTACTGTCTCCAAATCCCTCTTTTTCTCACTTCCAGAGACTTTTAGAAGCCAAAACAGCTTTTGAATGTGTGTGTGTGTGTGTGTGTGTGTGCATGCGTCCATATGTCTGCCAGTCTGCATACACGTGTACTAGTGTGTGTGTGGGCATACATGAACATTACCAGGAAGACAATTGCATTATCCTGCCTAATCCCTCATTGCTTGTCAGTGAATGCATAAAGAACTTCAAGGTTCATTTGTTGATACCATCACAGGGAAATAAACAGTTTAAATTCAGATGCAAAAAACCAACAGACTGCATTTGAAGTCATCAAAAATGGGCCATACATCTGTCATGACAAGAGTCCCAGAGCTCCCAGAGACATAAGTGGATTAGCTTTAGAGGTGCATGGATACAAAATACTGTATGTATTTCATTCATTATTAACATTTTTATAAAATGTAAATGTAAGCCCATAACAATTTCATGACAAATTTATCTACACATTTTTGTAATTTCTATAGAAAATTGCCTACCCCAAAACAAAGAGTTCTTTATTTGTGAGATAAAAATAAATGTATTTCTAAAATTAATTAATAAAACTACAAATCTAGTAGAATAATCTGTAGAATATCTTTCTCCAGCTTTCTTACTCATTCTCACGCACAGACAGAACTTTTTTATGAACTCCACACACAACTCTGTGGACACATGAAAATCCTCCTGACAACGCACTTGAATCAGACCAAATATGTTCTATTACCCTAATAATATCTGAGGTTGTCCAATCCTGAATATTCTAGTCCTATGTCCGCAGACGACAGTAAACTTTTTTGTCTTCCCACGATCTCTCACGTCGTGATAAAAACCGGCATATTCATGCAATTACAAAATATAGCCTAACAATATTGTCAACATGTCAGCAAATGATAATACGATTCATCTGATTAATAACATCAAACAAGGGCTGCTTGTCAACACAACGTCATCCAGCCAGGAATGGCTGTTTTAAGAACACTTCTATCACTGTTCTGAGCTTAAAAACAAAGTCTGAATTATTAACTAGCAACGAAAAGGTTTCAAGCAAACACAAGGTTCAAAGCAAACAAAGAACATAGCCATCTTCCCACGATATAATAATACGCGGGCACGCTCCTACCGTAAACGAGTAACCTACTGTTCCGACCTATCGCAACACAAACATTGATAAATAATTATGAACAGATTTTCTTAAATAGCGTGTTAGATTCGTAAGTGTAAGTAAACGCATAATCAACGCGCACTCAGACTGGATACTCGGGCTAAATTTGTACACTTGTATGGAATACAACGGGCACTCACAGTTGCTGACGTAGGTGTATAAATTCACTAATTAATACATCCATTCTCGGATTTATAACATACCTACTGCTGTTGTTACTTTAAACACCTTGTTGATAAAATTAATCTTATCTAAGTTATGTTAGTATAACGGGCGCGGGCTACTTTCTAACAAACAAACATCTAGTAGCCTAATCTCCTCGACAAGCCGATCAAATACGGGATTCGCAAAACATGCATTACAATACCCAAAATCATTTTGGGAATCCAAGCAGACGGTCCAAAATACTAATGCGAATGAGTCCTCTGGAAATAAATTTACTCTTACCTGCCCCAAATTAATATAGCCATATTTTGAAGCAAGTTTGTCAGCTTCCTCGCGTCCCCCAGAAATTCGCACAGCCCAGTGATTTGTATAAACGTTTTGAGAAGGTAATGTCTGGCAAAGAACAAAAGTTAAAGATAAAAAAATAAAAAACAAATCCATGTTTTCACTGAGTTTCATGGTCCTGTAATATCAAGAGTTAATGAAGATATGACACTTTGAAAATGCCAACAAAAAAAGTTCAAAAAAATAGTAATAATAAAGTGCGAGATGGTGTAGTCTACTTGAATCTACATTAAAACAACAATGTCAGACCTAGGTCGTTCCTTATTGTATCACATTGCATCATTCATTCCTAGTATCCGACCGAAGTACACAGATGAATAGATATACATTTGCACGTATAGAAAAAGTTGCAACGGAGAGTGCCTATGAGAGTCGTGCTAACGCTCCACTATATGTCACTACAGCAACCAATCGCAAGCCGCAGTACAACTCAGCCTATAGCAGCCGAACGCAGAAGGTAGAACTGTAGCTGGCGTCAGGCTCACAGAGAAGCCGATGATCAAAGAGACTGATCCTAAGCCAGTCGCACATCTTGGAGCTCCCTGTACGATCCAGAACGTGCGGTTCTCTCAGGCTACAGTCAGATGTGAAAACTCGATACGGATTGAAACGATTGCTCGGCACCAGAGGCACGTTTGATATTGCCTAGGCTACATAACGATTTATTGATACACTGTTTGATAAAGATAGGGTAAGCATGTGCTTATTTATTAACGGTGAATATAATTTACTGTAGCCTACATTATGCACCTGACACTGATTTAAAATTCTCCTGTTCAAATAAGCATCGAGCCTGGTGTATTTTGTTAAGCATTCAGCGCATGCGAAATGCAAATCTGAATGAATCTGCAGGGAGGCGGTGATAGGATAAAATTGTCACATTTATTGTTCGCCGAAATATCCCGTAGACAGGCTTCATAATCTCCATAACCTTGAAAGCTTTTGTTGGCTGACTGGTTGGACTCCAGTAAACACAGTTCAAATGAATTTAGGCTACTACTTTATTGCCGTCACATATATAAGAAGAACACATTATGAAAACCTTACGAAAAACGTTTGTTAACTGTAACAACTTGTTCACGTTTGGCTTTTGTGTGATGTTGAACTTCAGAGTGGACCGTTTGTGTGTTTCAGTCCCAAAACAGTGGTATTCCATATGTGCAACTCAAGTGTGTTTCAGTCTCAGAATTTTAACAAAAAGGCGACTAATATAGTCTGGCATCTTTTTCCCATATCGCCCAAAAAAGGTATGATGTGAACAGAATTTACCCGTTGCAGCACTTTTAAACACATGGAATTAGTAGAATTTGAACAGCTGGCGTAGGGCTTGTAGACTGGCATCAGAAACAGTATTGCAGTACATTCATAAGTGTGTTATGAAATTATGAATAGAATGGGAGTAACATGACCGTTCTGTTCTTGATGTTTAAATGGAAAGGATTACCAATTGCTTACACAATTAAGATTGTGTTTATTGTCAAGTGTTGCCTGTAACATGTTCCACGGTCCCAAAGGGAATTTTCTTTCTGTTAATTCTGTGGTAGTAGCTGTAGTACCTGTAATTAGCACAAGATGGCACTACAGACGACTGCAATTAGATTTTGAGACAATTGAGGGTGGGATAGAGCATTTCTGTTATATTCTCTGAACCCTCCTATTATGTTTGGGGTCAGTTTGACCCAATTCAATGTTTACTCTCTCTAAAAATATGGTTACCATACTTTTTCAGCTAGATATTTCATGACTTTTCCTAACTTTATGGGGAAAACATGGCAAACATGAAATTAATTGAAAAAATTATTTTCGATGTCCTGTACGCATCAGTGTTGTTGGGGTAATTTTGACCACAAGCTCTATTGTTATATAAAACCATCATTTTGATCTTGTTTTTGTTGTGTTGGCTGAGTGCACTTTCACATTAATTTGTGTGTGTGTGTGTGAGAGAGAGAGAGAGAGAGAGAGAGAGCATGTGTGTGTGTGTGTGTGTGAGGAGAAAACATAGTTCCCACAAGATCTCTGATCATTCTCGCAACATGGGGGCAGGGGCAAACTTATAATAAGGGCTGCACACACAGCCCTCTAAACCATTTCTCTTTACATTTGTGCCTCAACTAAAGATTTTGAAAATGACCACCAGACAGAGGCATATATTTTCTGCCACTGAGGTTCTGTCACAGATCTTGGAGGGTGAAAGTGATTTAGATGAGGAAATGTCTGAGACTGAGGATAATGTTGAGGAGGACCCTTATTATGTGGCTTCCTCCTCTGATGATGAGAATGAAGCCTTTGAGATACCACACTCTGACCCTCCTGTTGTTTCTCAACCACCAAGAAACCCTCCTGTCATCTCTCAACCCCCAAGAAACCCCTCTGTCATCTCTCAACCACCAATAAACCTTCCTGTCACCTCTCAACCCCCAGGAAACTCCCCTGTCATCTCTCAACCACCAAGAAACCTTCCTGTCCCCTCTCAACCACCAATAAACACTCCTGTCATCTCTCAACCCCTAAGAAACTTCCTTGTCATCTCTCAACCACTGAGAACTGACATGTTCACTTCCAAAAATGGAAAACTACTACGGTATGGATCCCCAGTTGAAAGACAGGTTAGACTTAGTGCTGCTAATGTCATCAAAATGGTTCCAGGCCCCACCAGATATGCTAGAAGTCATGTACAAGACATAAAGTCTGCATTGAACTCTTCATAACACCATCAATGCAAAAGGATATTCTTGAGATGACAAACTTAGAGGGGAGGCGTGTGTATGGTGACAATTGGAAAGAGCTCGATGTGACCCACTAGCAATGCTATATTGGGTTGCTTATTTTGGCAGGAGTGTATAAGTCAAAAGGTGAAGCAACAGCAAGCCTTTGGAATGCCGACACTGGTAGGGAAATTTTTCCAGCCACAATGTCTCTGGAGACATTTCATGTTTTCTCCCACATTATACACTTTGATGACAGGGAAACAAGGCAGGGTCGACAGGAGCGTGACAAACTTGCACCTATCTCATCTGAATGAAGAATTGATACCCACGGGTACCTAGTTGAGCTGTTATGTTAATTTTTCATCAAAACTCAATTATGGTGACTATTTTACTTTTTATTGGTGTTTCTTCATTATTGAATAGCTGTCATGTGTTACTTATTGATGTTCTGAAGTGTTTTCTGAACCTAAACATTTGAAATGTTTGACATTTTCAATATTTTTTCCTGGGGTCAAATTGACCCCGAACATAAAATGTTACTATGCTTGATAATAAAAGGTGTGTTTCTTTCCAAATGTTATTTTTCTTTTTTAATGAGCACTTAATACCAACATAAAGCCCTGCAGACACCAAAACATACTTTGTTTTCCATTTTAGGTCAATGAATGAGATTGTACAGTCATTTTCATATTTTGCAATAATCATATAAAATCAATACTTGATGTATAAGAGGAGGATGGGGGAGTCATGTTTTATTTACTGGGCTATTAAGATGGTCAGTAGGCCTAAAGCTGAGAGAGAAACTTGGGTAACACTTTTACAATTATTTTCTGCAGGTTTATATTGCTGGGGTCGAATTGACCCCAAACATAAAAGTTGTTAGTTAATTTGAACATAATAGGAGGGTTAAAAGTCTCTTTCATGATCATTGTTTTTACTTCACAGGCTATTTCTATTCACCAACACATTATTATTCCACACAATAATATCAACAGACTGAGAGAGCTTAGAAGCAATATATAGTTTACAGATATGTTAACACTAAACAGTGGTAAAAAATGTAATATAT
Organism: Anguilla anguilla; assembly: GCF_013347855.1. Classification (NCBI taxonomy): domain Eukaryota; kingdom Metazoa; phylum Chordata; class Actinopteri; order Anguilliformes; family Anguillidae; genus Anguilla; species Anguilla anguilla. Next base: position 48,361,910 of record NC_049205.1, read on the forward strand.
AATTTTCATTGTTTCTTTGAAAAAGTAACAAACAATGCATATTTATACTAAAGTCAAGGTAAACCATTTTTAATATGTCATGGCTGTCTAGAGATTAGATGCAATTTACAATCTCTGACTAAAGCTAATAAAATGACATTCCTGAAAGCCTATATGATTAAAGACTCACACATTACTAAAAATTCCTGCATCTCTAAAATGACCCATAAACAACATACATACATTTTTATTCTAAGTTATGCCTGCTACAGTATAATCAAGGACAGTTATGGTGCAACAAGCGTTGTCTTAAAAAAGGTAATTTTTCTTCTCATGCAATGTATTCAGCTGAGATACTGAACTCACTAACCATCACATAAAATGATTGTGGCCAAAGTAGAATCAGACCTTCTATCTGAAAACTATAATCTAGAATGTACTCAAAAACAATAACAAAACATCGTCAGATTGTGATGATTATTGATTAATACCAAGACTTTTCATACGCATGCGCTGTCCATTATCTCTGGAGACTTTTATGTGGTATGTCTTTCCAGTGAGCAATATTTCTTTTTATAAAAGAGAAAACATTTCATATCCAAAGCTCCACTTATCATTTTCACTTCTAGAATCTAGTTTATGCTAGCACACTCATGCATTCTGCGTTGTTATAGCTTGATTTCTTTTGATAATAGGCCCATCCATCATTATCTGTTTAACAAAACCATCAGAAGGTTTGTGCTCAAGAAAACTCTGTGCTTCAATACTTGAAGGGCAAATTCCTACACATCCTTTCAAAACATTTTCCATCAAGGTGAGAGAGTTGTTCGCCATGAAATTGCCTCGGTTTATTTAGTCTTTCCTTTAGGTATGAAAAAGGATTGATATTTTATACACCTCCAGAGCTAATATGCAGAAAGTGGCAGCAAAGAATCATGTTTGACAATATGTTATATTTCTGTGGCTGCATTTGTCTTGAGGTAAAAGACAGATTTTTCTGTCCGAAAATAGACATTTCCCCATACCATCTGTGCTCCTGTTCTCTTCTAGAAATTGATTGCTCTGAACACTTTCCTTTCACACCTCTTTAAATGAGCCTGTGATTCACACATTAATCATGCTTCTTATTGTTTGTTTTCTATAGATAGAGGTAATTTACTGCAGCCAGTCAGTGACATTGAAAATGTCAAAATGTGTCCCTAGGCCCTAGTGTCTTGCATAGGGAAATATGATAATAAGGACTTGATGTAGTTTTAGATGGACAAAAGATAGGACAATCATTTTAATGAGGTATAATGCCATGGAACTGTAGAGCAGAGAAATTATTTGAACTTGTCTGAAGATTTGTAACTGAGAAAGATACGATTTCCCCAAAATAGAAAACAGAAATAGCCATTTGGAAGAAAGGTATGGGTGATTTAAAGATAAGGAGGAGAAATGGCCCTTAGGTTTATGAGCGGTCATTCTTATCTACGTTAGAGCTATGACTCTGGCCTCAGGGAAATGCATGCTGGCAAATGTGGATTTATGTGATGTCCAACCATGTGGAAGCTGTTGAATATTTGGAAATGTTCAGTGAATGCTAGGGGCTCTGGTCTGCTGGCCTAATGATTAAGATGGATTGCGTGCAAAGCGAATGGAAGAATTGGCACTTTCATGGAGAAACAGTGGTTTCGTTTTCCTGCCTCCTCAGAGGGTGGACAGGCAACCTGCGGCCCCAGTGACGAACAGACCACGCAGTGTGCGGCCGATGGGCGTCCACATGTCCTGCCGTGCACCCTCCATACCCACGCGTCTTCCTGACCACTGGGGCCAGCGTCCTCCCTTCATACCTGCAGAAACGTCACACCATACCCTGTCACAGTCTGAGACCAGATAAAATCTTCTCACATGTGTCCCATGTGTCAGTCCTGGTCAACTCAATAACAGATGTGGGGTGTTAATGTGTGCTACATGCCATTAATTCCCAAGACACTAGTGTTACATAGGAATTAATCTTTGTGTATCGGAATAATGTAATTTAAAAGAAAAATAGAGGCTCCTAGGAAAGGCATAAATGACCCCTCACCCTGCCCACTCCAGGCACTTGATATGCAAGGCACGTGCCATGGTGCCAAAACAGCTAAACTTCTAATAGCACAGCTGAAGATTTAACCTGGGTGGGTACACTATAAAGCAATTATAATCACACATTTTCTCCTAGCTTTAAGACCACTTGGCACTGGATAAGTGTGAAAGATCTTGGGGGGAAACATTCTTAACTGAACTTCATCAAGCATGAAAGACTTGATCTCGGTTGTTGCTTAGGGTATGCTGCTTGTTTGGAATGAAAAATTGCCTCAGCTTGCCATGTTGGATTCTAACCTACAGCATTTATCTGGGGCAATGGCTGAAATATAAATGAGTACAAACCCAACTCATTCCAGTTGTCATCTGCAATCTTATAGTTTTTTCCCACACTTTGGAGGCAGTAATGAAAATGAAAAAGGTGCTTTTAGTAATGAACTTGCGATCTTTTCTGTCAAAAGGGGCTTCCCCTTATCTTCAATCATGACCCAGAAACCCATTTACCATCCTCCCTTACTTCAATATACGTAACTGTGATTTTTAAAATAACAGGGAGCAAACAATTGTTCTAGGCATCCAAATATACAAAAAAGGCATATTATGCAGGATTTTTACCTTGACAATGGGGAGGGGTATGTGTCATATGTCATTTGTAAATACAATCACTAACACTAACTAAATTGAGTTTGTGAAGGAAAAGTTTGCTTTTACTTGTAATCAAATGTTGATTAAATTCAGGCCATTGTTCCCAAGGCAGGTATTAGTATTCCTGATCTTTGAGGACTGTAGTGTCTCCAGGGGGATATTTCACGAAGCAGGATTACTGAGTTGGCTGGATAACTCCAATGAGCAAAACCTGGAACAGCTCTTACTTTGGTCCATGTTCCAGATTTTGGGAGGGTTCTAACTTTTTTTGGGAGGGTTGCAGTTATCCAGCTAACTGTACATAATCCAGCTTTGTGAAATAGCCCAGGGGCAGGATTACAGAGTTAACTAAATAACTGTACTGAGTGAAACCTGGAACCCTCATAAGTCTGGAATGTGGTCTGAAGTAAAACATTTTTTTGAAAAAGCTGTTCTGGGTTTTATTCAGCGCAGTTATCCAGCTAACTCGGTACTCCTGCTTTGTGACATACCCTGCTGCTTTGCAAAACAATCAATAAAGTGCTGAGTATCAATGAATACCCGCAGACAATGCAGCTCACCAGGATCAGCGTTCAGAACCACTGATGTCTATGAACATTTATGATAGTAATTCACACTACTTAGCTAATATAAAACTGGATGTCCAATCGATAAATTAGGAAATAGTGTAAACATGTATTTAATATGCTAATGAAAAATGCATATTTCAATATAATATGCATCATAGACAAATGTGGCATTGCCAAGACAGTACTGCCACCTCCTGGTAGTTATATTTTGGATGATAAAGAACATTGAGAAATTGTAAAAACAACGATTAAGCAGCATTTCTCCACCCTGGTCCTGGGGACCCACTGTGTATCCTGGTTTTTGTGAAAGCAAGTCTCTTTATCAATTCAGATAGTTGAAAATGTGTTTAATTTCAATATAAATGTGTGTTTAAACTCATTTTTACATTATGCAGGTTTGTCTTGTTGCCATTTTCTGTTAGTTAACTCCATTTGACACAGAGGTGAATGGAATTTGAATATGGGACATTTATTTTTAGGGCATGCATAGTATTTCTGGCATAATGTGGCTCTAAGAGGGTTAATTGTCCTTCAATAGATGTAAAAAGTCTCATTAAGAGCAATTAGCGTCTAATTAGGAACAATTAGCAGCTCATTACAATACAGAGCATGTTACAATGGTTGGAACAAAAATGAGCATACACAGTGGGTCCCCAGGACCAGGGTTGAGAAACACTCTCTGTTAAAGGATAAAAAAAAACAAATGTTTATTTAGCTCTTTTTGCTCATGGGGGGCATTAATTTAATTACAGTCTTTTAAGCATGAACTCAAACAACGCAGTTTTAAAAGCATGAACTGCAGTATATTCAGCAATATTATATACCGCAGTTGTTTTTCAAACTCGATCTTGGGGACTCATTATGTACATTGTTTTTTGTTACAGCCATAGTCTTGATTAATTAAGGTTGCTGAATAGTTCTAAAGTTCCAATTGCAATTTGCAATTGTCATTGTTATTATTATTATTTATTTATTTATTTTTACTAATTGTTTAATATCAATTACCAGGTGACCAGAGTTTGTGCAATTAGCACACAAATTAATTAATCTGACAGTGAATAATGGAATCACTTCAGAAATGTAACTTCTCTTTGAAGGAATCATTTGTAATACAGCACAATACAGAAAATTAAAGCATTAGTTGATCTCACTGATTAGAAGTCCTGGGATGTGAATTAAGTGTCAATTTAAGAACAATTAACAGCTCACTGTTATTGAAAGGTTGCAATTATGGTAGGAATGAAAACCAGCATACACCGAGGGTCCTCATGATTGAGTTTGAAAACCCCTGATTTAGCATACAGCTTAATTTCCATGAGAACAAATATGTATATAATAGTTCTTATGTTTTGGCCGAAACAGAATTTGTAGAATTAATCTTGTAGACAAGATATTGTCTCTGTGATGTGCAGCAGTAGTGCCCAAAGGCTTTGCAACATGTTGTTCACTTTTGTACCATAATTATGGGATTCATTTGCTTCAACTCTCTCTGTGGTATATTAAGACAGACACTGCAGTATGCTGTGAACACTGTTCATTAATCGTAGGGTGTATGTGAGCTAGCAACTCATAGAGTCAGAGTACCTCACAAAAGTTTGTTTTCATGTAGGAAGAGACAGCAGACTTTAAATTGCTTTGCACTTCTGAAAGGCAAGACGGCATTCCTCTGATTGCTACTGCACAGGCCGAGGCCGACCCGGATCTTATTTTAGCAATGTTTCTCCACTGACTTTAAATATCCCATTACAGTAGGATTAGTTCTAATGAAGCTGAAGCAAGCTGTTTGGCCTATCAGGACATTGAAGAGCTATCTACAAGTTAATTAACTCTCCAACAGTAGTAGCGGATCGATACGAAGCATCGCGCAAGGTCAATCAATGATAATAAAAGAGCTGGATTCGGAAGAGGTGGTTTTTGTACAACTGCCAGCTGTCCCGAGCCAGCCTCTTTTTCTGCATTCTATTTGTAGTATGCTAAACTGAGATCTATATATTATGTGCATTTTCCAGTGAGTGAGAATGCAGTTAAGTGAAACAAGCAAACTACAAGTGCAGCAGCAATACGTAAGGGGTTCAATAGAAACGTTTGTGGTAATGAAGCAGATTGAATTCTGCTTAGTCTTTGATTCTTAATCACCAGGGCGAGGAGGCAAATACCCTTACAAAACAGCGGTTTTGAAGAAAATTTCAAGGTGATGTGAGCACTTAAAACATTTCAGCGGGGCTACTTATAAGTTGCTGTAGGAATGCAGGCAGAATAAATGAATACTCTATAACATGACTTTAGTCAGTACAAGACTAGGTTGGCAGAAACTCCACTACTGTGATAGATTTTCTATCACCAAATAATATTACAACACCATTTTGACAGAGTGCATAGTCTAAATCTAATCATATTTATTGAGGATTTAAAATAGATTCTAAAGTGGTTATCTGAGGCTAAGAACCAGTGTATAGCCAATGTCCTTCTAAATGATTAGTTTTCACACCTTACCATTCTGCCTACACACCCACAAGGTCAATTAATTTACATTTTATTTACACAGGATCATTATCAATCTAATTAAAGGAGACTTTAAGACAGAGACTTCCCTTCATTTCAAGCTAGTCAGGAATGGGTTTGCATTGAGGAAAAGTATATTCTTTTAAATTGACTGAGGTTAGAGATTTTATACTATTTGAATATTAAATAACCTTGTTGTGGAAGGAGCACCAAATGGACTGACACCACAGAGGAAGGTCTTATCAGATTATTAGCACTTTGTCATTGGAGTGCTAAATACAATAAGGGTCACAAATACTTGTATTTATGATGGATGGACACAGCATGAAACTTAGGTGCGGAAGAATTTTTAGAATACCTACAATGGCCGAAATCCTCTGTGTCCAGATTTTACATTTCACTGAACAAAGGGATTCCTTCATCAGGTGGATAAGTACCTGCGGAGAAGTAAAATTAAAATACTTGTACACTCCACCCCCCCCCCCCCCCCCCCCCCCCCCCCGCCCACACACACACACACACACACACACACACACAAACACATGCACGCACACACGCATATACAGTACATGTATGATGTATGATGTAACCTGCCAATGTTCCATGCAACAAAAACAAAAAGTAAATTAAAGGTTTGGCGATAACTATATCTGCATTCTGGGAAAATGCTCATTAAAGAAGTAGCTTGCAGCTGTCCTATATAGTTGATTTGCTCATAGCTTAATAACTTTGATTTATGCTATTTTCTGGCACTTAGTTGAATCATTTAGTGCATTACAGAACATGTAGAAAAAAATAACAAATACTGCAATATGTATAGTTATAGAAATGTGCACACAATAAATTCACTCTCAGTTCATAAACAGACCCGTGGTGTATTCTGCTCTAAATGTGGAAATATTGAAAAATCTGCTTGTTTATGCCAAAAATAAATCATAAACATATTTATGCCTATAAAAGCACCACATTAATCACACAGTAATATATAAGCCATGAAAATTTACTGAACACATGGTACATTCTAGTCCATTCATTTGCTGGAATTTAGACAGCAGTGAGCATTTCTAAATCCCTTAAACTTGCAAAAGAGACTTCGATCTCAGCGGGGGTTTTTCTGGTTAAATAAAGGTTCAGTATACAAATATTCAGATGGATATGAATACTGAATACTCATATTCAGATATTTCTTTATGACATTCATTCCATAATAACATATGCAATATTGATAGTGTTCAATGAAAAAACATGCTAGCAATAAAATTAATGTTAAAAATTTTCTGGATTTCTGGGATTTGATGGTTGATTAGCACCTCAACATTAAATTAAACTCCTAAATTTTAACTGATATCGTTTTTAGAAAATTGTACCTGTTTATGTTGCATAACTTGACCTTGTATTGCATTTTAACTGAAGTAAATTACTGCCACTGAGCAAATAATGATTGAAAGAACTTTAGTAAATTATCACTTCTAGATTTAGTACAAATGTAGGCTACAGCTGAGGTTGAACAGCTAAATTCTACTAATAGTGACCCGCTTATTTCCTTCTCTTCCAACAAAAATCCCATAACACAGCTCACAAGACACGCTCAGAAACATACACAAAAATTGCTGTGATGGCTGGTATTTGAGCAGATTGCACTGTCAGAAGTTGCAAAGACAGCAGTGATTCTCATTGATTCACAAGCTCACAGATCCCATAAGCCACATGACAATGCAATTACAGCAGCTGCCAACGACGGTCACACAGCACATCTCAATGGCACTTGTCTTTGATTCTGAGATAAAATGGAGGGATCGGTTGTCAGCAAGGCAGAAAAGGACACAACACTCAAGCATGTGTGCAGAATACTGATATGGGAATATTAACCACCCTAGAGAGAGCATGAGAATGGTCCCTTGCTAGAGAGGAAAACAAACACTCAGAAAATATTTAGGCCGCATATACAGATACACATTGTTTTACAGTAACAAGTGGTCAATTCCTTTTTTAGACAGTGCAATTTAAAGCAAGTTTATCGTTGCATTTTAGTATTTCACAGCATTTAGAAAAGTTCCACTTCCATGAGTGCTGGCTTATTTGTTCTTGTCCAATATCTAACATTAATGGCCACATTCTGACTATCCAGTGTATCAACTATTGTGAAACACAGGTGGCCCTTACACAAGAATGCAAACATTATAGTGAAAACAACAATATTACAATAATACATTTTCTCATATACTGTATATTGTGTGAAATGTATGTTTGTATGTGATATCCATGAACAATGATCAATTAATTATTTTGATCTCATTACTGTTCCGATGGCCTTGTTTCAAGTGTTCTGGATGGGCAAGCAAAACATATGCATCAATCTCAAGAATTATAATGTGGTGCTCATAATCTTCTGAGAATCTATTCAGAATCTGTTGTCCTGCAGTGGGCTAGAAGCATACTTCATATGATTTACACCTCAAGCCACAAAATTTGGGATTAGAGCCACCCCTATGGGTTGTGCCAAAGCCCTCAGGCTTTAGGCACTTTGCACGAGTTCCAAAGTCAATCCAATCTAAATACTCAAAAAATGCTGCTATTCTGCTAATGTAAGGTGCCGCTAACCATTTTACTATTTAACTAAGGGGTGGGTGAAGCACTAAATCTCTGAAACTGTGGTTTGTGAGTGTATCCTTTTTAAAATTCCAGATGGAACTTTTCTGTTGTGCCCTTGAGCAAAAGCCCTTGCCTCAAGTACTAAACACATTTCCCGAGACAGTGATTTCTCCAGAGCTCTTCTTTTATCGCAGATATTTATTTCTTTTGAAATAGAAATTTCAAAGAATGAAATGGAAATTTCATTTTCCAGAATTTATTCTCCACTGGGTTTGCCTTGTCTCTCAATCAATCAGTCAATTGATCAAATCAAGGAAGCAAGCTTTATGTTGGCATTGCCTGGGAGTACATTACAGAAAAATAATGCATGAATTGTCTGAGAACAGATCTTTGTAAATATATATATTTTAAAATATGACATTTGCATTCTTCATTTCTCAAATATGGTTTTTCTGACATCATGTGGCCTTCATCAAGAGGGTTGATCATGATAAATGGCCAATTCAAAGAAGAGGTTGTGATTCACTGGAACAAAACTCTACACAAACAGAGGTTGTAGTGCCACTCGTGGGATGCCCTGATGTGAGATATTAATGGCTAAAGACTATCATGAATTTACTATAGTGCTTTGCTTTGTAATTTGTGTGGTTCAACTGGCCTCCTCAAGAGTCTTTTTGCATACAGCACCTGAAGGGGGCGCTCTCAGCTGTTGTTCTCTTCTATTTGAAGAGGAAAGAAAGGAATGCTTTTCCATGAGATCATGGGCGTGTGCTTTTGTTTTGTTAGAAAGGGGAAACTGGTCCAACTCCGCAGATACATGTCTTGTAGAATGGTGATGAAAATGCAATTGGAGAAAATTCAATTAGCACCTTATTTCATATGCTTATGTGAATAAATATAAATCCTACTTTACATAATTATTACCTATTACCATAACTAGAATTCATAACAATTTTATTGAGCGACCATATACATTTTTCATTGACTCATTTCATGTATTTGTAAACTTATTAAAATGTAAACAAATGATATATGTATGTATTTATGTACATGCATCTCCACATGTGTTCTTACTTGAACATCTCACGCTGTGTACCAGGACTTAAAATCCCTCAATTGTCACAGTCTGTACTCTTTCTGAGGGAAAGCAATTTCACAACAACGTAAATATTCATTCATGTAATACGAAATTACATCATGTTAGTATGCATTCACCTGCTTTGAAAGAATTGGGGCTTTTTACAAGCAGGCCCACAGATAGATGAGATCACAACAGCTTTTTCGAATGCAGTGAGGTCTCTGCAAAAGTCTTTAAATAGATACATGTGAATGCAGCACGTGGTTGTGGTGGGAGCACAGTCCATTTTTTCTTACCTCATTAATGCATTTTTATTTGTCAGTGACAGACAGCACAGTAGTAGTTTCATCTGTGGTTTTATCCTCAGGTTTAATGTATGTTCACAGCGCTCATTTGCTTTCACCTGTTAAATTCTGGAGATGATTTCCTTTATCTCTAACACTCATACTTCACTAGAGCTCTAAATGTAAAGGAAATGTAACACTCCGTTCATGTATGTTCTCAGAAAAAAAATGTAAATATTTAAAATGTAGATTAGTAATGATGGGAAAAATCCTCAAAGATATGGCTATATTATCAATAAGATGACTTTGATGAATTGCAGGGAAAATAGCTATAGAAGGTCAAAGGTGCCACCAGCTGCATCCCCTGAAAAGTCTGTGATGTGGCATCAACAAAGATGGCTTTCAGGTGGCGGGCATGTACCTAAGTGTAGCATAATAACACTTCTGTATCTGCAATATTGCCTTGGCCATGAATGTGAAATTAGGGTTAGGGTTAGGGTTAGGGTTGAAACCAGCTTTATTGTATAATGTGAATTCAGGGACAGGTATTCACAGACGGAAGTATTCCATAAGGACAACATTGGTAGAAGACACTGGAGGAGATGAGAAGAAAGGACTAGCAGAACCTATGGTACCACTTCATGTCCTGCATGGAGATACCAGGACAAACATAAATCTACCAAGGACAGGATAGCACCAACTTGCTCTTCATACAAACTTGATTTTATTTTAAGAATATTCTTCAGTGGTGGTGTTTCATTTAATATCATTCTCCTGAGAATTAAACAATGTTAATGTTTAATAGTCTTGGGTGAAGTCTTGTGTGTTAGGTGTGGACTCTTAATATTACCTTATATTTCTAATATTGATGGCAGGGGAGGAACCATAAAACATCATATGCTGTATGGGAAGAAACTTTTGATACAAATATATTTAGAGAATTTTGGATATTAATTAAATGCTATTAAATATTTTGGCATCAAATGGATTATTTCAGAATTCAATTCATTTTGAGTGTTTTCATGGACTTTTTACAGAGGCCCTGTCACAAAGACACTTTTCTGTAAAGCAGGAAATACGAAAATGGAGAAACAGCTAGCCTGAGCCCCCAAAATTAGCGTTAGGGTAAAACAGAGAAGTTAAAAACAGGGCTGAAAAAAACTCAGCATCTTAGAAAGAACTCAACTATAGAGGGCTAGCCCATCCTCCACACGCCACGACTTACTGTGACATGTTCCAGTGACTTTGAATGAAGCACTACATCACCTTGTTAATCAAAAATATGATTAGGCACAAGTGATTGGGTGATTTAAACAGTTAAATGTCAAGCCTGGTGAAAATCAAGGAAGGGCCTAAATAATCTACTTCAAATGCCATGTGGCATTTGAAGTAGATTATTTAGGCCTGATACTTGATGACAATATATTTATGGCCAACTAATCTGAATACAGAACAATGCATTTGTGTCTGAAAGCTCCACCTTTACTAAAGGCCTGATCATCACATTTGTTGGCCGACAGCCAATAAACAATAAAAGGTGAATGCAGTTGCTATAATGTGTTGTTACAGAGTAAACACAATACACATTTTAAAATTATTATTTCATTTATTTAATGAAAAAAGTTATGAAACACCAATATCACCCATGCGAAAAAGTAGTTTCCCCCTTAGTTACTCAGTCAACCAAGTAACGTAATTTAACTGATAATTACATTCAGCTGCTGACTGAACACAGCCAGGCTTGACTGCAGCCAGCCCTGTTGAATCTAAATCTCACACATATTGAACCTTACCTTCAGAGTGAAGTAGTCGCCACAAAGTGAGAGCCATTATCTGTAAATGGAGAACACTTGGGACAGTGGTAAATCTTCCCATGAGTGGCCGGCCTGCCAAAATTTCTCCAAGGGCACAGCGACAACTCATCCAGGAAGTTACAAAAGAACATCCAAAGAACTGCAGGCCTCTCTAGCTTCAGCTAAGGTCAATGTTCATGACTCAACTCCACACTAAGAAAGAAACTGGGCAAAAATGGGATTCATGGGAGATTAACAAGGCAGAAACTGCTCATCGAGAGAAACATCAATGCTTGTCTCACATTTGCAAAAAAAAAACCACTGGGATGATCCCTAAGCCTTTTGGGATAATGTTCTATGGACAGATGAGTCAAAAGTGGAACTAATTGAATGACATAGGTCTCATTATGTCTGGTGTAAGGCAAATTAATTAAGAAAATAATTTCTCCACAGCGACATGAAAGTGACATGACAAACTGATATAAAATTACAGGAATTAATTCTGAAACCAACATGGAAAATGACAAATGCATCTGACTGACTTCAATAACTTGTTTAACTTCAGAACTTTACATGAAACAGCTATATATGCATGCTATATAATAAAAATAAATACAATAACTAAATCAATAAATATGGTGGTGCAGTGGGTAGCACTGTCATCTCACAGCAAGAAGGTTCCGGGTTAAAATCCGCCCTGGGCCTCTCTGTGTGGAGTTTGCATGTTCTCCCCGTGTTCGGGTTGGTTTCCTCTGGGTACTCCGGTTTCCTCCCACAGTCCAAAGACTGTTAGGCAAATTGGAGACTATAAATGGTGTGTGTGAGTGAGTGAATGCGGAGTGAATGGTGTGTGTGCCCTGTGATAGATTGGCAGCCTGTCCAGGGCGGCTCTGCCTCTCGCCCAATGCACGCTGGGATAGCCCAGGATAAGTGGGTATAGATAATGGATGAATGGAAGTTGCTCTGGATAAGAGCATCTGCTGAATACATATAATGGTAAAATAAATGTATGTACCTTTATGGTGTAATGATGTTGATGAGGTCATATTCTTAATTGTCCAGAGGAAGTCACAGTTCTGCTTCATTGGTTCATGTGTCCAAACTTGCTCTCTCTGATAAAAACAGTACATAAAAGTCTAAATGTTTACAAACAGTGGATAGCACTGTACGTGTAAATATTAAAAGTATGTTTTCAAAACCAAAGTCCTCTTGTCCTGTCCTCCTGTTAAGCACTTGTAGCCTCCAGTGTGTATCAGTATCTGGTTGCTACTGTTCCTGAAATAACAATATGCATATTTTTAAGTAAAAACATGTTACTATGAATCACACCTCTATTGTTCAGTGCAGGATACATTCCTAATTGCAGTTGTGCAGCATTCTATATTGAAATATCTGCTGTATTTCAACCTAGCATTGGCCTAAAGGGCACTGGTGTTTCTTCTAGTATGATTCTCAGTCATTCACAAACAAACCAAGCATTGTATGCATGCATTTTTACAGTTCTAAAAATTTGCACTGTCAGTTACCACACAATGTTAAATAATTAATCTGAATAATACAATGCTGAAATGTTCCTGCTTTTTCTTTATTGTTCAAACTGCGCATTAAGTTATATAGCTGGACAATCAAGCTTCATTAAAAGTGACGTCGAAAATGTCATTAAAAAATCAAAACATGAGGGCATAAGTAACCTGCCAATTTAGCGGACACAGTATAATACCATTTACAAACAAGCGAATGGGAACATCTACGATGCTACTTCGTCCTATTATTGATGGCCATTGGCCAGAGATTTGAATGTGACCGGTGACTTGATTACGTCTGTACGCGTCGCTACTTTGGTGCTTTCACTGTTTTGCGCTCTGAAGTTCAGCGATTTCTGCTCACAGGGTCGAGCAAGTATTAATGGAATTGTCATTGTAAATGTACGTGCTGTATTATTTCTTGGTCCACAAAAACGATCGAGCGTTTCTAGCTGTTTTCCGAAGACAGACCTCAGATTCACTTCCATCTTGGTGACAGCTATCTGCCTGCCTACGGAGGCTTACATGGACTTACCGGAAACCAAACTTTAAAAAAATTGTTTCGTAGCCGATTGAAAAGAGGAAAAAGGAGACCAGAAGCAGTCCGGGGTTGAAACTTTTGCAGTTCCTATTTTGCCCATCCTCGCGTCATGGTGGATATGAGAAATTGGACTACAGATAGAAAAGAAATATTTTATATTGTGAAAGAAAAGGTCGCCTCCTGTTTATTTATTTTTATTTTTTTACTACCATAACGGATTTTAGTGTTGTTTTATCATGGAAGATGTGAGTATGACTTGCAGTGTTGAATTGCGTAGTCTATTGCTTTCACTGTGTGTACAAGTTACCGTTTACTGTTCATTTGCCATGAAGAGAAAGGTTTCGCAGTTTTGTAAAGACTTGGTCAGAAGACACTGAACTGAGTTAGTGTTGCGTATTGTCTACGGCTTTGTTATTAGGCTATTGAGTCACGAATCACAGTTTTTTTTTTAAATTCCATGTGAAACTGGGAACTGGGATGAAGTATTCCCTGTTATTTACAGATTCAATATAATTCCGCCTTAAAAGTAGCCTATGCAGTGGATGAAATTATAGCTTGCTACTTAGGCTACTATAGACTAGCCTACGTAGGCTACTGCGCGTAGCGAGACGTCTTTGCATGCAGGATTGATTCTTCGAGTTGGTGACTGACTTTTCGTTTGATTAGAACTTTTCGCTTTGAAATAACAAACGGAGGCTGTCATCAAAGTCTGGGCTAAACGTTAAATAGCCTACCAAATGGCGATTTTATGAAATTGCCTAATTTTTGTCTGAGTAGCATATTTGGGGGTATTGATCAAAAACCAGCTGTAGAACTCAGCTGTCACACACCTGTCAACCTGCAAGCCTCCCGCCAGTTCCGCTACTTTGCAGTTTAAAGAGCTCCCACCCAGTATGTTTGTAACGGAATGACGTGCCTCCAGCCGGCTCGCCAGTGACCATGGTGATGCATGAAGAAAACATGGGAGGGGTTGCGCTCGTACTGCAAACACCAGTGGCTTTTACCAAGTCAATGCATTTGAAAAATGATGGTCACTTTTTCAAACCTTGTATAACCATAAACAACGACAATCCCATGGCTTTGTTTTCATGAATTAAACGAGGCTTGACATGCCTATCGAGTGGGTGGAATTTAGTTTAGGGTTAGTTAGGTTTTTTTCACTATATCTGAGGTATGCGGTGTAGTGACAGGTAGGCTAGCCTAAGTTGACCAACTTCCCGTTAACGAGACCTTTCTCTTGGAGCGTCCGCAGGAAAGAGGCGTACGAGTTTCAGGAACTGTAACAATAAAAACCGGAACTAGCGCAAGTAACAGTAAGATTATTCATGAACCATGCATGATCATGATCGCTTGTCGGTTCTGGAAATCCAAGATAAGCTATGTTGTCTTCTGAATCACGTGGTGTCAGTCGCCGCTTCTTATCATACGGCAGTTAGCGAGCCAGACTGTGATTTGGAGGATGATGCTTCATGGCTTGCTCAACAGAGGAGCCCTCCCATGCTTGGCCGTGGATGGAGCTAATTGTGCGGGATTGCCGCCTACAGTCCGCATCGGAACAAAACCCAGACTGTGGGGCCCATGCATGCACCAGAACAGTTCCTGAACAGAACGAGCCACCCGGCCGCTCACTTAAGTCTCATATGAAAATGGGAGTGCTGGTCTTTTCTGAATATTCTTTAATGACCAAAAGCCTACCCAGTTGAAGTTGAAGAAGTGCGACTGTTCGCTGTTTCAGAGTTTGACCATGTACTGTGAGTTGACTTTACTTATTAGTACAAACTGGTACCTAATCTGTGCATGTGTGTGAGACCAAACCAACTTTTGACAAATCTCAACCACACCTGGTAACTTTGGCTTCTGTTTTTAATTGATTTGTCCTGCCCTCTTTTTTTTTTACAGGCTAACACTGAATGCTCTTACAGTGCTGCATTTTAGATTACAGTACAGCTCTTGCCATCTGCTAAGACAATACACCCAGTCTCTTCTGCACTGATGTGTGTGGTACAGTACAAAATAAGTGTGTGTTCCAGTGAAATTTTTCAAACAATTTTTAATAACACGGGGTGGATATGCATTGCTCTGGGACTTCCTTTCATTTGTCTGTTTTTGAAACTCCTTTCACTCCCTTTCAGACAGTGAGAGCAGTTGGACACTCTGTGACTGTTTATCCTGCTCTGATGAGTAGACCAATGAGGAGAATATCATGTGATTTCAGTTTAGTTATGGAGTTCAAATCGGCAGTGGAGGTCAGTGCACAGAGCACAGAGCGCATTTCAAGTGATCCCAGATGCAGCAACAGAATACTTTATACAGAACACATGTTGGCTGAGGTGTGTCTTATTCAGGAATTGCCATAGCCACCTTTGTGTTGTTAAAGGGCAGGTTTGAGTTCATCAATATGCTTCGCCGAGGAAATGCTGTAATTTCTATTTGTTAAATTAAGAATTACTGATAAGGAGTTCAAATGTTCATTTAGCTAAAAATAATGGCTTCTGGGTAACGTCCTTTATTCTACTATACAGCATAAGTGCCTCAAAAATGATCTCACTTCACCTGGTAAAATCATTTATTTTCCTTAATTTTACTTCTGTTTGATGGCAAACATGTTTATGCCCATAAGCTAAAAAGTCCTCATATGAACACCATGTGTGTTGTCTAGTGACATACCACATATGCATTGTCAAACTTGTAATAACTGAGAAGTACTCTAAACCTCAAGCAAAATCTGTGGTAAGGCCTGTGTCAGATAAAAGATTCTTCATGGAATCTGTATTTGAAGTGGCAGAATTAAATTTTATTTCTTTTATTTATGAGGTCGATCAGCCATCGGAACAGTGATGATGTGATACTGTAATCTCCTCATGCCTGTGGAGGGAGTTCCTCATTGCTTTGTTGTGCAAAGCTGCATACAGCTGTTTTGGAATATATATTTTCACCACCGCACCCACCCTGTCTGGCAAAGCATGACAGCCTTGTTTCTGCAGTCCAGTTCCCCCACGGTGTGAGAAAAACAACCCTCCATCACAGTCTGCTCCCTCTCATCTGAGACACCCTGGGATGCCAAGGTTATCAAGTGCATCCACACATTTCCTGGACAGCTGTATATGACAGAGCAGTGAGTCTGCCCTGTGTGGCAGTCTGAAGAGAAAAGGCACAGTTTTAACTGCACAGCCAATGATGTTTGGATGAGCAGTTAGTCAGGGCACAGGTTCTTTCAATAGGGTAGTAAGTACAGTGAAAGTGGGAAATAATGTAGTATTTGTGTCATATACTGCGGAATTTCCCTTTTTGAGAGCACTGGACTTTTGCTGGGTGTTTGAAGGTGCCTGTGGTTGTCTTTAGCTACACATGCCAAACATGCAAAGAACAGTTTACCTAATCAGTCAAAATGGTGGTCTGCATGTGCTCTGCACTTGTATGTATTTAATACTTTCCAACACAGTCATTTGCTTCATGTGCAATCAGTTCTGCTGTTCGACTTGTCTTCTCACTTCTTAAGTTCTTTGACATTTTGCCTTTGATTAGTTCCCTTTAACTTGTTCCTTCTTCTGTTGGTATCATTGTTGTGTTTGTCTTTGCACCCTTGGTCAATTAACTGCAACTGATGAAATGGAATGCCACCTATTACCTATCCTTGTCTGCCTGTTTCTTATTTCCTTTCCTCCCACAGTGTGTGACTGCTGGTCCTATAGTGTTCAGACACACCCACTCAATTACTCCTTACTGTATGTATGATCTACTCAAAATCTAATATTTCTACTCTATGTGTCTCTAAAATGTACTCCCCTGACACTCCCCTCCCCTGTGGCTCAGTTGGTGGGCTGTAAAATTAAAAGCTGCGGTAGTTTACACTTTGGAAAACACATTCTTGATTCAAAATAATGTTGCAGTAATAAGTGGAGACAAAAAGGCCCTTTCAAATTGGGTTATGGGAAAATGTGTATAACTTATATTTTAAACAATTTTATCTAGGATTTTTATTATTGATAAGTGTAGTTCTTGTCAGCTATTTTCAATATATTCACATCACTATAACATTTTAAAGACCCTCTTAGTTGATATATTTTCTGTTCATTCATTAGCTTACTACAGGTAAATTAATTTCTGGAACCAGTAAACTAATCTGTGAATTTATTTTTTGCTATATTGTTATTTTTGCCTAGCACTTAGTTTGACAGCTGCTTAAAGTGTGTGCTAAATGATTTAACTGTAAATAGTGGATGTGCATAATTTTCTTCTGGAATTCATTTTTTAAAAATAAATCCATGTTGTCTTATCTGAAGTACCAGGGAAGTGTCTCGTCAGTGTTTCAAGTGCAGGGTCTCTTGCTCACCACGTACAAACTATGTGTGGGCTTCTGGGCGAGACAATGATTTTGCTCCCTCTGTTTCTTTCCCGTATACAACAGGGTGTGAAAGAGGACACAGCCAAGCCCGAAGAGGTAAAGTTCATCGGGAAGGCGGGCTGGGTGAAGAAATGCTATGGGAAGTTCCTGGGATCCTATAAGGACCGCTATATCCAGTTGGAAAAGACTGAGATTGCAGTCTATGAGAGTGAGGTATGGCAAAACATACATGGTTACAGTGGTATTGTGTATCTGCCTACAGCAAGATAAACTGTCTTTCTGGACATGTTCTTCCATATGTTATTTTAAATCTATACAAAATGGCAGCAGGAAGGGTTTGGCAAAACAATAGACAATTTTGACAAAGGGACTCCAGATGTGTAGAGAGGAGAAATCCGAGTCATTAAAAAGATGAGAAATTTGGACTATTAACATAAAACAATTACACATGAATTCTCCTGCTGTTCTGCAACAGATGATGTCATTGTTTTACAGATAATCAAATCCCTTAAACACTCGGTGTGGCTGGTGTTGAGTATTTGCACAGCTGACACTTAAGGATATGTCATCCATGTACTATTTTGTATTACTCTGTCATTTCTGCAGCTGTTTTCTTGCTTTTACTTTTTCGATGACCACAGTACAGTATGTGTCATGCCAGTTTTATGTGCAGCATGGAGCCGCACAGTGCTATACTCTGTGCATAGGTCTTTTGAAGATATTTAAACAGTTGCTGTTTAACATGATCTTTACTTTAACGGTCCTGCTGAGCGTTTTTACTAAGCTCTCTGAAATCACACACTAAAACATGAACTGCCTTATATACTGTAAAATAGAAACCAATCTACCACAGAATCTCTCTTCATTTTCTCTGTTGAAGACTCTAATATTGAAAGGGAAAGTATATTTGAAGCTGCAGTTTGGTCCTAAAAATAAACAATACTCTTTTTCATTGGTGCAGGATTTAAAGAACTGCTTAGAGAGGGTGGATTTGGAGAACTACGAGAAATGCACTGAATTAAGGAGTGCTTTCAAGAAGAAGAACAGACTGATTCTAATACGAGCCCAAAAGTGTGGGAATAAGGTAAGCATTGCCAGGCAGCAACAGAGATTTGCATGCTGGGATATCTGCTCCGGTGCCACAGGTCTGAAAAGGTGTCCCCGATCATTAAGCTGTCATAGAGAACCCAACACAGAGAGAAAAATATGTGCAGACAGCCCCTTACAACACTAAGAAATGCATAGAAAAGTATTTTCTGGGTGCACTGGGGTATGACTTGTGCTTGATGACAATGTAATTGCCTACAGATGGATTGAAAAGCTAGAAAATATAAAAAAGAAATGAAAATGAAAGTAGGGATGTTGCTAATGCTGTCATGGAGAATGACTTTCTGTATGAGTTTGAATTACTCCATTCATTCTAATGAAAACCTGTCACTGGTTGTAAGATCTGCGTGTGAAAATGACAGGAGGAGGGGGTTCTACTCTATGCTTGCAGACTGTGATGGAGAATACACAATTGTGCTTGTAAATACTTCGCATTATACCTGTCATAGGACATCAATTGTTCATTTTTAACAAGAGATATGCTTCATGTATTGATCATTTTAGGTTCCCTTTAAAGCCTAGTTTTTATCAGTCGTGTACTACCACAAACCCAATTTTTTGGTTTCAAAGGAGAATGTCACGTGTTGGGTGATATGCTGGTCAAACATGCATTCTTTAACTGCTGTCCAGCAGCATTGGGCACCATAGAGTTTCAGTGGTGTGTTTTCTGGAGTTTCTTCTGAGGTAAGAGTGCAATGCACCCTGGTATAATCTGGTGCAGAAGCTATTCTAACAAGAACACTCTCTTACAGTGACACGCTGGAGGTAGGAACTTACGTGTGGCCTCCTGTGTGGCCCGCTCAAAAACTCAGTGATGGTTGTAAAGGGGAAACGGTCTTTCTAGTCTGGACAAGAAGGCAACAGTCATGTGCGGAGATATGTGGTTCAGCTATAAATAAAACGTATATTCATTGAATGGAAATTGAAAGGTTTTTATGCTCTACTTAATGTGAAATGAAAATGCCACATAATTAAAGATTCAAGGGTTGAGCTTTACTCCTCTCACCCCTTATTACTCTGCCTGGGACTACCACCAGACAGGGCAAATGTAATAAATAAATGGTGTGGATAAATTGCTGACCCTGACCACATTTTGCAAGAGTTCAAAACCCTGCTGTTTGCAGGAAAAAAAACTTTGCTCTTGCCTGCATGTCACCTCTGCCCAGCTGCAAAGGAAGCGAGCTGGAGATAACACTCAGATGTTAACCCCCTTGTGTCTGAAATCACGGGTAGCGGCTCTCTTCCATACTCCATCCAGGGTTACTCATGAGGACCCGCCATCTTCTCTGCAGCGTTCTGAGCAGTAATCTCAGTTTAGAGGTTTACAGTAACCTGGTATGTTGACCCAAGCCAGTATTAATCTTATCCTGCTCAATTTTATTAAAAAGTCAATTTCTCTTTAAGCTTTAATCAAAGAGCCTCAGAACTAGTCACTTTAATGGGCAAAGAGGTAACTAAAAGTATTTGTACCAGAGCTACAGTAGTTGCCGTTGAAAGCTAAGTAGCTAGGCTGAGTGTAATGCTGTTGCTCCTCTGTTGTCAGGAATGTGTGATTTTCTCTAGCTCATCTAAGGCCCTGTTCGACAGAATTGGTGTAAAGAGATGTGATAGAAATAACAAGTTTGTCTGTAGGAGTTCAGTTTATCTGGTTTATTGGAATGTTGTTTTTCTTTAACCTATTTTGAACTTTTGTCATATTGGATGTGGGTCAGGTTTTTAAGTGTACTGTTGATGAGTTTTGAATATATCAATGACACGTGGCCTTTTGTCGGACTGTGTCGCAGACATCTAGCGATAAGTTGAAAAATAAACTCCCGGGGGTTCTCTTTCTATCAACAGAACCCCCTTTGTGTGATAAGATCGGCCCATCCCCTTCTGGTGTCTCTCGGAAACGTATCTCACAAACGTGGGCTGTCTGAGGCAGTAAGAGAGTGCTGTATTAGTAACAGATGACGAGGCAGCAGAACTGGCAGGCTGGTCTGACTCTAGCAGATGTCAGTGAGAGGCCTACGCAAGACGGCACATTGAAATCCAGCAGCTGAAGGCTGCATCCCAGTGTGTCACATTTTCCTGCCTCTACAACCCAGCGACCGGCCAGCGAAATGACTAAGGCACCGCCCCTTGCAGTTTTATTTAAAGCGCTGCAGTCGTTACAGCGGTCTGGAGAGAATATTCAGAAAGTTAAAACTTGCTGGGCTGTAAACGTTATTAAACAGACTGACTTGTGTAGGAATGAGGGTGTTTGTATTTTGTTTTGGGGGAGAAACCTAGGGGAAAACAATGTAGTTGTGCTATATGAAAAGGTTTTCCTTTGACTCATTATCAGTTTTGCTACCCCATTATTCATAAACTACTTTTACAGAGCTAGGTCAGCAAAGTCCAGAATCCTACACGGTCATAGGCAATATATATCAGCTGCTGTCTTGAACCACAGGAAAGCATAGTTAAAACTTAAGTAAAAGCATTATTTTCAGATATGGGCAATTTCAGCTTAAATAGGCCGCGACGCTGGCTACATGCTTGTGTGTTTTTAAAACCAGATCATTATAGCAAAGGCCCATTGCTGGCCTCCGGTGAGTTTCACATACAGGGCCTCCCAGGACACAGGATGCCAAACAAACTTCAAAAGACAAATAATGCATGGCAAGGTTACATAAACACAGTTTATACAAAAACTAACCAAAAGTAAGGAGAGGCCTCTGGCATTCAGTTTATGGTTTATGTTGACCTAGCTGTTAAGGATCTGAAGTAGAATAAAAGAAATCAAGCAAATAATCTCTGCGTTGGCTCTCAAGTGCAAGTGCGATCAGAATTTTTTATGGCGTCATGAATTTTTGTGTATCTTCTTAGGTCACGGGCGCTGTCCCAGGAGAATTAAATATTCCGGGCTTCCTTGGGTAAACACATCTGAGGATGTACATGTGTATTGTTTTTACTACCTATTATATCCTGTGGACAGTTTTGCTTAGCACAGAGTTTGTTATGTTGAGAGCATCCTCCGCTGTTAGCATTAAGGTCTCTCGGGCCAGAGCTGAAGGCTCATCGCCAGGAGAGGAGGGGTTTTAGGCCTCGCTCCAGCTTCGGACTCCCTGTTTGATTGTGGCCGGGTCGTTTGTACACCACCGCTCGCTGGGAGGGCCTGGCTGAGGTTCGTTTTCTGTGTTACTGGCAAAGTCCTGTTTTCCTAAAGGTATATCAAAAGGTCAGTGTTCTAATGTTGCCAGGGAATTAAAGAATATTTGGTGGTATGAGGGGAACTGCTATGATTTTTAAAGTCTTCTTCACTTAAGGTTACTGTATACTACGAGAGAATACTGTAAACATCCAGGGGGTATATTTGGCTGGTCTTCAAGATCCATGTTCTTAATGCGCTCAAACTTAAAGTAAAGGCTTTCCCTGGAGTTATTTTTCAAATGGATATTTTCTCCAAATGAAAAATGTCACTAATTTCAAGCTACAATTATGTGGGCCCATACAATGCTAAACAATACCTGCAAGATAAATTGCTTTAACTGAACCTGCTGTACTGTCCTAGCAAGTCGGTTTGTCTTACCCTGCACCCTACCTTTCTTGGAGGTGCATGGAAGACAGTGGCTTTTAACAATAGGCTTCCATGCACTGCCCCTGAAAGGTGACTTTGAATTGTTCTCCCATGACATCTGGCTGCATTAGCCAGCACATGAAAACATAGCTAAGGCACACTTTCAGCCAGCACACGAAAACACAGCTAAGGCACACTTTCAGCCAGCACATGAAAACACAGCTAAGGCCCACTTTCTCACCCATCCATTATTTGAGTTTTAAACAGAACTTTCACATTGTTATTTTATATTATTATATTTTAATATATTAGTCTTTGCGAGAACATTAAATGTGCATGTCACCCAATTTAACACATGTATAAATAAACCAAATGGGTAATGCACTGCTTAGGAGAACAACTTTCAGACAAAATGTATTTCTGATTTTCAGGGGTGAATTTTACCCTGTGTTGGA
Organism: Anguilla anguilla; assembly: GCF_013347855.1. NCBI lineage: Eukaryota > Metazoa > Chordata > Actinopteri > Anguilliformes > Anguillidae > Anguilla > Anguilla anguilla. The sequence goes on from NC_049205.1 coordinate 48,384,931, forward strand.
TCCATTTAAATACTGCAGTCATTATATTTTATGCAATTTCACATTGCATGTTCTGTGTGATTCTTTTAGCTTGGCGGGTCACCACAAATTCCAGGGTCAATACTGCACAACTTTTCACAATTTCAAGACTGAACATACTTATAAACTTTGAAATAACCTTTCAGGACTGGACTGAAAGTAAATAAAAATTGATTCATTTGGACAGATGTGGTTAAGATAAGAAATGTGGTCTGACATTTTGGCTTTAGCAGGTGTTGTTTCTCATTCAATAAGAGTAAGATCCATTTTTATTGCATTGTTTAAGGGAGAAGTGAATGGACAGTTCTAAATGGCTGAACAGACCATGGGGTTGAATTAATTTCTATCAGCAGAGATGTTACAGCTACTTTGCTGCTGGATCAGCTTCCCCTTGATTGTAAATAATGTAATGGGATATCACAGAGAGGTGCATGGAAAAGCAAATAGCTTCTTTTTTAGAGGAGAGCAGATAGTTCCCCACTCCTTTTGTATTTTTGCTTTATTCAGACAGGTAGAAAGCAGAAAGGGTAACAGGTAGTGAAGGTATCATAGCTCAGAAGATGACACAACAAGGATCAAACCCCCTCCCACATATGGCTGAAGAGGCAGCTGTGTCACACCCCTTGCCAATCAGCAGTTTCTCTCATGGAAGCCACACCCACTTCCTAAACCTAATCACAAAGGACTTTAATTACTTCTGAGATTAATGCCTTCATGCAATTAACTCCTGACAAGCAGGTCAGTTATACTCATATGAAAAATGCATGTTTTAATTTCAGACCTGTATTAAAATATCAGACATTGATTTGAAGCATGCATTTAAATTGACACTATTTTGAACTATAACCTTGAAAGTCAGTAGATGACACTTTAACAATCTTTAAGAAATACTGTGGGCAATTTTAACTAATCCTATATCCTTTCCTGTACTTCTCCATGTTTTTGGTTGGTTTTTCCTTTTTTCCTTAAGTCCTGTTATGAGGACATGTGCAAATGACAACTGTCCTTATAATTTGTAGATCCATGATGTCAAAATTCAGGCTCAGAATCCTGAAGATAAGGATTCCTGGATTAAAGCTCTCAGTGATGGAATAAACAGAACTAAAAACAAAATCTTTGATGAGGTACTTTTTCCTCTTTACTTTCCTGTTTTGATGTTAATAGCTACATACATAATACTGTGCTTCATCCATGTTCTGTGCCTATTAATCAGGGCAGGTCCCTAGCTTATAGGTAAAACAGGTCTGTAGAAACATGAACCTATTATTTTTAAGTTCTTAAAGATACTTTTGCTAGAAAACTCTGACAAAGGCAAGTAATTTTTAACTGATCCAATAAGACTTTTAAATCTTCTGTGTGTTATTTCTGTTTTAAAACATTTAAAAATAAGAAATCTTGTTTTTTTTATTGCACTCACAGGTGAAGGTTGATGAAAGTTGTACCTTGGAGCATGTGACACGCACAAGACCCAAGGGAAACCAGAGCCGTAGACCGCCTACAAGGATACGCATGAAGGAGGTATATGGGAATAAGTCAGCCAGGCTGTTCCAAATAAGCAGGCATTTACTTCTGACAAGCTAAGCATTACCCAGGAGACTACGGATGCCATTTTACTCCCCTGCTATGCATGAGTTAATGGCAACACACAAACAGTAAACAATCTTTCACTCAGAAGCTGCAGTGTATGTTAATCCTGTCAGCATAAGGCCTGAAATTGTTGTAGTGACTCATCATAGATGGCTGTGGGAGGTTAGCACTGCTTTCTATTTACAGCATAGGGCTGGTAAATGCACATTTACATTTAACCAGTTACTGATAAAGCAAACAACGGCATCAGATAGCATTTTCTAAAATCTGTGGGAGGAAAGAATTAGACATTTTAATGTCATTTTAGAGATTTCTGGATTTGTGGATGCTCAAAATGCAGAAGACAACAGCATCACAGAACTGGTCTCATAGATTATTGGCTCAGGCAGATTTCCCTTTCTCTTTTCAGGCTGCTAATCTGTCAACAGATGGTATTCTGAGAAAGGATCTTGATGCTTCTGACAACACACCCAATGGTACACATCAGGTCAACACTGAGGTTGATACCTCTAAAGAAGCTGTGAAACCACCAATGCCTCCATCTAAGCCCCGTGAAAAACTGCAGGAAATCCCAGAAGAAGAGCCCGCCCCTCAGAAAAATGTCCTGAAGCCTCCCATGCCTCCCTCAAAAGAGAGAAAACCCAGCTCCTCGGGTGAAGGAGAAACACCAAAGGAGGTAGTACTCGCTCCTCCAATGCCTCCCAACAAAGCCAGAGACTCTTCAGAAGAGTCTGACAGCACCCGGATCACTCCACTGCCATCTCCTTCACCAATCAAAGACCCCACTCACCCCCCGATGCCTCCGTCAAAAGACAAGAAACCCGCTCAAACAGTAGAGTGGGAGGTTCCGCAGCTCTCTTGTGGTGCGGAAGATAGTGAGGAGGAAAGACCTGAGGAAACATTTTCTGACGACCAGGGAAAAAATGATAAATTGGGAAGTGAGGGAGATTCCACGCCCCCTCCTCAAACAGCCGTAACATCGCCAGAGGCTAAGCTTGATTCCACTGTCCCTGAGGAGGCTGATGAAACGACTGATGAAAAGGAAGGCTCCTGTCCTACACAGGAAGAGCCTGATCACAGCAATGTTGCACTGGAGGCAGGAGGTAATCCAGCACCTGCCATCGCATCAAGTGCAGACACTCAAAGGCCAGCTACACCTCTTACAAAGTCCACAGAACCATCTCTGCAACCAGCGAAAAAGACCCCCGGCCCACCAGCGCTTCCCAAGAAAAAATTGCTCAACCGCTCTGAAGGCGATCAGCCATGTGATCCCAGGGAGGGTTCAGCTGAAGTTCCCATTTCTGTAGAATCAAGGGGTGCAGGTCTACCCAATGAAAGTGTTCCTGCCTCAGGCATTTCAGATCTTTCCAAGCATAGAGATGATCTGACTCCAACTGCTGAGCGTAAGAACAAGATGGTAGCTCTGTCGACTGGGGATATAGCTGATGATGATGATGAAGTCCAACATGGTGATGGCAGCGAAGCTGAGGCAGAACCTGCTGAGGCTCATGTGCCACAGAAATGGAAAGTCGTCACAGGTGCTAGAAGCAGAGCCCAGATGCTAAAGCCGATGCAGATTAAACAGAGCATGCAGCCCATTCCTCCTGCCCTGCCACTCAAACCGTCAAAGGGGAAATCTGCCTCTGTGGGAGACCTGCTTTCTGAGTCAGTGGTGCAGACGGAGGAATGGGCTTTCAAGGAAATCTCTAGAACATCGTCAAGAAATGACACGAATGAGCTCCGTAAAAAAGTGGCCCTGGAGCTTGAGGAAACGGCAGAGCTCCTCAGTACTGTGTCCTCCAGACAAGAGGCGCAAGGCTCACTGGGTGACAAGGGGGGGCCAAAGAGTCTTTCGCCAGAAGAGCTGCTGGCCAAAGCTGTGGAGCAGCTCAGAAAAGCGGACCAGTGCTTGCAAGAAGCTAAGAATTTGAAACAGGCCCAACCCGTAGAGAAAAGGCACAGAATGAGCTTGTGACCGCAGATAAAATTAAACATGACAGCGGAATTAATGGCCCTCAAATGAGCTGTATGACAGGCGCTTGTTTTTCAAGCACACGTATGCACGCGTGCGCACACACACACACACACACACACACACATGCACACACACACACAAACACACTGGCAAAGCAAGGTTTTCCTATGTAAAACTGTTAGCTGAGAAAATATGCAATATATGCAAGTATTTTTTTCCTTATGAAGTGCAATTATTTCCACTCAGCAATTTATAATAGAGAGGTTGGGTCATTAACAAAAGCTCTACTGTATCAGGATGTTTGGATCATCACACTCCAATGACAATGACTTCAGCACAATTGCTGTGGGTGTATCATTTTTAATTTAATACCTGAAATACATACAGCAAGATCATCAGTGAAGAATTATTTAAATTGAGGAGGTTTACATCAGAATGTATAAAAATCTCTTTATACTTTTTTTGCCACCATATTATATTATCTAGTATACAGATATTTTATGAAATGACATTATGGATATCAGCATCACAAGAATACAAATTATGTGTTTGGCCAACATGAAAAATGTACCATATCTGGTAAATATTCTGATATTCTGAACTTAGATTTACAGTTATTCTGTGAAGCAGTTCCAATGTTTTTAAGTACTTTGTAACAACACCTATTATGAAAAAAAAAACATGTTTTGCCAAATGAATGCACTTCAGATCCAGTACTTGGATTTAAAACATTCATAATCGTTTCCCCACAGGATGACTCAAATGTGTTTTGCTGAAGAACCAGTAATCAGATGAGTCAGAGTTGCTTCATATATTTTACATACATTTTACTGACAATAACAGGTTTAACTGTCCTAATTGCACATTGTTTAGGTAAATTTGTTCAACACAATGGTCTTCCCAAAGATCCATTAGCACTGTTATAGATAATCAACTCTGTTCTGCTCTTAAGAGTGCAGAAATCTGTGTAAACAGTAGAGCATTTTTTACCAGCGATCTCAGAAATTACCCTCCGTGTACAAAGCCCTTTTAATGAATTTAATGATAATAATATCAGACAATAGCTCTGTTCATTTACTTTGGCTTCATTTTAATACTGTTTGTGTGTGGTTTTAACTAAGACGAGGAGCTGTCCTGCTAGTTAATCCTGTTGGGCAATTTTGTTGAGTGATAAAATGATGGCTGAGAGATGTAATGTCTCATGTTCTAATATTTTGTGTATAGTGTCCGTTTCAGACTGTGACATGGTGTCTACATGTAAATGTGCGTTGATGTTGCAGTATTGCTTTTCTGATCCTTTTTTCAAATAAACTTGTCTTAGCCCAGCCCCTTTTTTGTTTGGCTGGGATTAGTGTATTCATTGATCCTGTTGAAGTATTTGAATAACAACTATTTTTGTTGTCAAAATGAAATGTTTCTGAAAAACTAGAGATCAGGCTGGCTTGCACTTTCAGTATGGACTTTCTAGTGTTGATATGTGTGTGTTGTATGATATGTGCCTTTAGCTAATCTTTTTAGCATTCCAGTTCACAAATTAGAAACCACCTCCTCATTTATAAATAGTACACAGGAACTAACTACTTCCTGAGTCAGTTGCAGCTTCACTGACTCATTTTGAAAGGTATATAAAGAGGAAGAGATATGTATCTGCATACATGCCTTTGTGCCTGTTTGAAAATGTTCATAAAGATACCTGAAATGTGTCAATTTCTGCATAGTCACTTAGTTTCCTGAGGTGACATGTACAGTATGTGTATAAATGTGATTTTCATTTGTTCTCTAACATATTTGTGTAGTTTGTCTGATAAGGTTCTTGCTTCTTAAATATGTTTTAAAATGTTTGGCAATGGCCAGTTAAAAAAGGATGTAATCCATTTTAACAAACCAGCTTGATTAAGTGTGCTACACCAGAATTAACCTTTAACAGTCTAATTTTTATCTTGGTCTTTTGATTCATGTTTTGGTCTTCAACCTCCATTACTTGTTTAACTATACCATACAGCTGTAAAGCCTCAAGTTTGTAGATCACACTTTCATTTTTTGAAGTCTAATTTAATCTTGATTCTATCAACTTGTGAATGAACAATTTCTTATAAAGGATTTAATACTTAAGTTATTAACCTTCTGATACAGTCTGTCAGGGGTGCACAACTGTGGTTGTGGAGGGCTGGTCTACATGCTGGTTTTTGTTTCAACCACTTGCCTTAGTTTTAGTTTTCAGACAGCTCTGTAGACTACACTGGTTCACTCCTTTACTAGAGCACGTCTAGCCATTAGGATACACTTGCAGTCTACAGCTGTAGCTGGTGGTGCTTATATAAATGTCAGATGAAGATATGATTTGGCTCATTAAGTAATTAAGGCCAGAAGTTGGCACAAAATCCTGAGATCAGACCTTGTTGTGCACCCCTGCACTATGTCCTGTTTTTCTTTACGAAGTATTTTGTTAAAACAGCTGACTTGGAAAATATCAATGGATACTTCAGCCATTAAATGATTCATTTATATGAGCTGAATATTTATTTTTATATTAGTGTTTTTTAAAAGCACTTATTAATAATGAAATTTTCTGTGCCTATAAAAAGTTTAAGAAACATAGAAATGGATTCCATGAAAGCATGTCCTAATAAAAATATTACTGTTTACAACAATGCACATGTGTGTTTTTTAAGCTCCAAGACCAGCATTCCCTTGGAGTGCCATTTTTTCCTGTTTTGCTCACAGTGCTCCCCCAAAGATATAATATTTTGAGAATACAGTGCATGAGCTGCATTGACAGGCTTGCAGTATGTGTTCATTTTCCTGTACATACATTACCAGAGCAGAGTATGGCAATGAAAGAGCAAAACTCAGGTCTTCTTCCAGGACTGTGTGAGGCAATCGATTCCCACCTTCTGCATTCTTGGTAATAACACTTTTACGCTAGCCCTCAATATCTGGAGTTTCTTTGGAAATAAGCACCAGCCACTCTCCCAGTCACACAGACATGGCAGAGGACTGAATACTGATTCACCTTGTATGTAATGGTTGTGCGCACTGAATGCCAATTGACCTTATACACTACATGGCCAAAAGTACATGGACACCCCATGTAATTAGTGAGTTCTGCAACTGCAGCCACACCTATTTCTAACAGGTGCATAAAATCATACAGCCATGCCATCTCCATAGACAAACATTAGCGGTAGAAAGGGTTGTACTGAAGAGCTCAGTGACTTTCAACGTGACACTGTCATAGGATGCCACCACATTTCTGCCCTGCTAGAGCTGCCCTGGTCAGCTGTTAGTGATGTTATTGTGAAGTGGAAATGTCTAGGAGCAACAACACAAGTTCACAGAACGGGACCGCAGAGTGCTGAAGCATGTAGCGCGTAAAAATCGTCTTTCCTCGGTTGCAACATTCTTTACCAAGTTCCAGGCAGCCTCTGGAAGCAATGTCAGCACAATAACTGTTTGTTGGGAGCTTTGTGAAATGGGTTTCCATGGTTGAGCAGCCACACACAAGCCTAAGATCACCATGTGCAATGCCAAGCATCAGCTGGAGTGATGTAAAGCACAATCCCTTTGGACCCTAGAGCAGTGGAAACGCATTCTCTGGAGTCATGAACCGCTTCTATCTGGCAGTCTGACGGACGAATCTGGGTGTCCCCATGCACAAAGTGAGGCCCATAAAGAAATGGTTTGCCGAGTTTGGTGTGAAAAACTTGACGGGCCTCCACAGAACCGTTGACCTCAACCTCACTGAACACCTTTGGAATGTCGACTTTGAGCCAGGACTTATCGCCCAACATCGGTGTCCAACGTCACTAATGCTCTTATGACTGAATCCACGCACCCATGTTCCAAAATCTAGTGGAAAACTTTCCCAGAAGAATGGTTGTAGCAGCAAAGGTAGGACCAACTCCATATTGATATCCATGGTTTTAGGATGAGATGGTCAACAAGCACATATGAGTGTGATGTTCGGGTGTCCTCATACTTTTGGCTATGTAGTGTATGTAATATTAGCATGCGCTTAAGTTAATGTAGCCATTTTAAGTAAGCAGTTAATTCTGAGATTCTGTGGGTCCATTGATTTTGACAGACATTTATAAATTTGGTTGTTCTTTCTGTTGAATTGACTGAACTTTGACACATTTTAAAAAAAATGATTCCTCCTACTCTTTACCCGTCATTGCCTTTGTAACACTGAAGCCTTTCGCCTCCGCTTCACAATAAGCTTTGAGTATAGTTAAAAAGGGAACTTTTGCAGTATGAAGCCATACCTAAACTTGCAAACTCTCCTTCAGAAAGGAAAAAAAATGAAATTTGATGATCACAAGGCTCAGTATGCGAAAGTTTAATAATGACTAATGACTGCTGGCCCAATTTTTTTCTCCAGAGTGAGTTGCGACTTGGTGCAGTTCCTCATAATGGCCACAGTATGCGCCACAGTATGCGCAGCAGTCCTTCATTGGCAGGCGGCCAGTGTTTAAAATGCAGAGGAGGTGGTCTATTTGACTATGTTTGGCCAGCCAGCCACGGAACTAAGGTCCAATGTCATGTGACTGCAGGGAAAGGCATGCAGTCCAGGGGAGTGGGTGTTTACTGCATGAGAGCAAACAGATGAACCGCATTCAGTCAGGTGACCGGAGGATGAAGGCCACTGTGATTGGGATTGAGCCGTGACCTTCAGCCAACCTCTTCAACAGCAAGGTCTGGATGCTAACCAAACTAACATAGAATATTTCTGCATTTAGCATACTGTTTGTAACATTATGCAAATTATGTTGTAATTACTTAAACTTGAAATGTGAGTAGCAGAACATTCCAAAGAGTCCTGAGGATAGTGAATACATTCCCCAGAAGAGCTCAGGCCTCCAAGAACTGCACACTGAAACATGCAAAGGGTGAGATCATTCGCAGTGACATTCGCCTTTAATCATCTTTCCAGTCTTCAGAAAAAGAGTGGCTATTCTGTCAGATATTTACTCTGCAGGATGTGGTTTCAGGCCCTTTTAAACACAACTTCCTGTGGGTCTGTGCTACAGTTTGATGCAATGGCTCATGGGATAAAATGCTTTCTCAACAACATGTTAGAGGCTTCATGTTAGCTACAAACCCAAGTGTTTGTTTCTCTTCAACATTTGTAATAATTTCCAATGTAATCCTGCCTAATTGAGCAGTTTTCTCTTTCTGTTAAACCCTTTATTTCATTGTATAGGCTACTCTTGTGAGTTATTGAAGCATTTAAAATAAAATGATACATAAAATACTTTCAGGCCACTATACTCTGAAACCCAGGCAGTAGCCAGTGTTACCTCAGAGAGGGAAAACCTGAGTTTTTTTTTCTTTTTTCTCTTTTCTTTGAACTCATCAAATTTGAGAGGTAATAAAAAGTCATGAAAAGTCCTCCATGTTCACCTGGCATATTCCTGAAAGGTTGCCAAAAGCAATATTTTCTGACAAAACAGTGTATATATCAGCAACAGCGACATTTTTAAAGCAACATTTCAGTATATTCTGGGATTACATGAAGATTATCGAGTTAAACTGATTAAAGACCATATTCAGAGAATTTTCAACTTCAACCACAATAAAGCATTGCATTCATCTGATGGCTGTCAAATTAATTGTGTCAGCTTATCAGCATATGATGCAATGCCCAAATAGTATGTGAAATTTACTTTAAAACTTTTACAAATGCATACATACTAAATATTTAGAGATTGAAAAGATCACATTTAATTTGAAACAAATATACTGTATATGGTAGTAATATTTGGGCTGGAAAATAAGAAACCATTTACAGTGCTTTTCTTTGAATATATCATTATCATTTGTGTATCATTGGATGTTGCATTATTTTTGTTTTGTGTGTCTACAAATGTTGCATTTATGCACTGTACAAAAAAGTTTTGTATTTTGTTTTTATGAGTGAAACAGAAACAAACACCACTATGCATGCTCACATATCTCTCTCTCTCTCTCTCTCTCTCACACACACAAACACACAGGGATGTATTGTAACAAAAATGTGCTCCATCTCAAGCTCAGTAACCAAATTAAACAGCATAGAGCACTGGAGTGAAAAATTGATTTTCCTGTACTCAACCCACTCAACTTATGGCACTTCAGCTATTTCTATGTAAATAATTGGAAAGATTAGTCAGTCGTGCTGTCACAATTTTTACAGTGCATTGCAAAATTATTGCTCAGCATCCCTGGGGAGTTGGATTTTTTAAAGTTTCCTAATCTTCGTGTCACTAGAATCCATGGAAAAGTAATGTATATGTGCATAAGTGTGTATGTGCATAAACCTGACCCTTGGTGAAACTTAGATAACACAACATAAGTACAAGAGGACTTCTTCTTACAAGAATCATTATTGATGTGTGGTTATTTGCCAGTAATATTCCAGCATTGCGGCAGGGAACACAAACACAAACGCAAAACAAGCTAGCCCAGGATACGTGGACACATTTCTGCAGGCTAACTGGAAGCAAAAGCAACACTAATCGTTAGTCTTACAGATAGGCTGCAGTTGTGCATCCTACAGTAAATCCACCTTGTCGAATGAGGCTTGTGATAAACATGTAAGGTCAAGTTGGAGATGATACCAGTTGAAATACATGTACTGTAGCATATGCAGTTGGAGAGTAGTGGCTGGCGAACATGGTGTTGCAACACAGGTAGGCCACTTTCCTCACAGCTGAACAACTGATGTTCAGTTTACTGATCTAGAAACCCAGATCCCTGGGAGACTAATCATAGTCTTGTTAAAACACGGAGTGGCAATTTTAACCAGTCTGTTAATATCTAGCTGTAAAACATTTTATAGCACTGCTGTACATTTCTAACCAGTGTTGATTTTCACAGAAAAGAGAGATGGAAGTGGCTAACCTACCTTTAATTTTTGGTTCTCTAATGCACTGCTCATAAATTATTTTTTTTGGTACAGACTGCGAAAAACCATCCTGCCTTCGCTATGATAGGGACATTTATATTTTTTAAATGCTAAAACCACATAGCCAACTCAATTAGTATTCTTTCTTAAAAGATTGTGACATTTTATTTTGGAACAAATGTCTTTTTGGTCTCCATAGCAACATAGGACCACTACAATCCCTGGATTTTTGTGTATTACGCTTTGTCGTACACTCTACCACAGTGCTGCTGTTCTGTGGAGTTTTCACAGAGGTTTAGAGGTGCTTGCGGCTTTCTGACTTCTGTATCATAAAAACTAACTGAGTTGTGAGTCCCCTAAATCTTCACCAGAACTCACACAATGCCTCCTGCAGGCTGTTTTAGCACAGACATTTATGCACACACACACACACACACACACACACACTATATATATATACATATATATATATATATATATGTATATATATATAAATGAGACATAAATGATTGCTTTTAGCCATTGCCAGGTCAAACATATCCTTGATTCTGTGGCCTGTGGCTCCAGTACACCTCTAGAAAAAGCAGAGCTTCAAATGCGGCTGTAACACATTGGCTGACTCTGAAGTCTTAGCAGAGAACGCTCGGCACGCTCACAGGGCTGGTTCCTTGTGTGCCCTGAGAAACAGCACTCAACAACAGTGGAATTTCTGCTTCAGAGCTTCTGCGGCTACATATCCTTTTCAGTTGAAGGAGCCACTTATCTTTATTCTATTGTTCGAGTACCAATTAAATAGTGCTGTAAAAGAAGCTTTCCTGGCCCTACTCGGGGAAAAAAAAAAAAAAAAAAAAAAACAGAAAAGCCAACCAGTAAACATTTTTATTTATTAATATGTTTTTGCTTAATATTTTGTGGTACAGGGTGCAAGGCTTTTTCTTTAAAATTATGTGAAAATCTAAATTATTCACTAAACATTTCTATTGAGTTCTCTGTACAGAAGAAATACAGAATATTATCAATTACTCTAGAAAGAATAAAATAACTTATTCATTATCCACGATAAGTTTCTGTATTTGTTCAATTGTTATGCACACCTGTTGTTCAATGAGTGTAGACTACGTCACACTGTTCTTGTCTACAAAAGAACACATTTTAATACTTATTTCGTTTTGTGTTCTTGTTGAAAGTCTTTGTCTATAAGCACCAAAAAAACTTCCAGTCACGCAATCACAATCTTCACGACAATTTTAAAATAAAAAAATAACTCACATAATGAATCTCTCTTGCATAGTATTTTCATCCGACCGGTACTACCTATTTGCCAGATAATGCTGAATATAGGTTCAAAGGAGAAAATCCATTAAGAATGGCTTAATATATTTTTGCCTAATGTTATCAATCATTTAAATCACCTTCTTGGCTCCGATCTCCTTATTTGAGTGACACTTTCTGAGTCTCCAAATTATACTTGGTGCGCTCCATCATCAGCCAGCCGTGCTGAAACAGTCTGCCTCTCTGATGCTACAGTATTTACCTACTATTTCTGTAGTGAATCAGATCTTTGAGTGGGGTTTTGAAACGTGCAGTTGTGCATTTACACAAACTGCAATTATTTCTGGGGCTAGAAGTTCAGCAGGGATCCCCTGCACACTGGGTTAGGGAGAAAAAACAAATTGCGGTAGTTCCTAGGACAAACAAGCTCTAGTGTAACTCCAGTTTTTCTGGCACAAGACGAGGTGACCCAACTCTAAAGGACAGCTTAAGATACTATGAGCAAATATACACAGCATTTTGCAGGAACACATAAATTTAACTTTGGTGTAAAACCTACAATAGTCTCCTTCATTATTTTAGTATATTATGTTGGCCTTACATTACATGCTTCATTATTTATTTGTACTTCTTCTGAAACAAGTTAATTAGCATGTATTAGTTTACCTCAGCAAACATGATTAGTTGCCAGAGACCTTAGTCTTTAGCTATTTGAGCCTATGATGGGCCACTATCTACAAGGCCCACAGCATACCTACTCCCATCGCATATGCTCCACTGCCCATCTGAACATAGAGACCTGAGCAATTAAATCAAGGGTACAAAATACTTACCAAACCATTGTTCTGTTGATGCTCCCAAGCACAATGTTTAACTTAAACATAAAAGCAATCATCTACACTGGAAGAAAGAAAAAGAAGGAGAGAAACAGAAAGGATGGATGAACAACAGTCTTGTATAGTATGTCCAGCCCTAGAATAAAAAGAGAGAGAAAAAAGAAAATCATGGGACAATCCACATTATACAAGCCACTGATGAAATACATTTTGTAACAACACTGTTACAATATTGAGGGCTCTTTCATTTATACATAGTCACATTGCTTTACAGTGTGTCTGCAACACAACTATAGGTCATGCAATGTTGTAACAAGGCAATACTGTTATTATCCATCTCTCCAACTTTTATGAATAATTAATCTGCAGGCCGAAACAGACGAGAAAATGCAAAATGTAGGCAAATCTCCCATGGGCATAGGCTTGGACCCTCATATCAAGGTGAGCCCATGAGTCACAGGTAAGACAATACATATTTACTTTTTGCATTTTTAATATATATTTATCATATCATACATTATTTATTATTATAATTTATTTATTACAATTATTAATCATAATTTATATCATAACTCTTCACTAATATGTTTAAAGCAGCCATGTAATGTTGTCAAGCTAAGGGTGGTACTTTTGTGTACTCACACATGCTGGTTGAAGATGAAAGCTGGTTCCACATCTGTTAGGAGAAAATAAGAGTGCACTGTAGAAAGTGACAGATGTCAGGGGTTGTACTAGGAAATCCCATTCTGTCTCCAAAGTGGCAGTGACTGAGTTCAGCACAGCTATCCAGCCTCCAGCTATGGTGCTCTCTTGACATTTTCTGCTTTCTTCTTCTAGTTAGGCTCCGTTCTGACAATACTGAATGAAATGCTTGGCCTACACCATGCCATCACACACTGACGATTCAAGCAGGTCCTGAAAATGGTAATCAATCCCTTTTGATGACTGCATGTTCTGTTATCTACTATCCAACTTATACACACTTCATTAGGCCAGTCATAATTTTGACTAGATGTAGCTCAGATCATAACCAATGCCGAAATGCTCAGAAATATGGCCGGGCCATGTTTTTGAAATTGCCAAAGCATGTTGTGCAACGTGATTACGTATATGACTACATTTATAGGGTTACCGCTTTACACTCAAGTTTCATCCTCTATTAGCCTACCTCACAAGCAAGCATATTGGGTACAACTGCGGTTAGAATTTTAATGTTGCCAGTTAGAGCTATTATGAAATGCGTGTGACCGTTTATGGTACAAAGGTCCTAGCTGTCAAAAACTGCCCGGTTACGCCCACCATTTACTGGTGCCACCTATCATGTTGACTCATATCGTCCCTTGTTTTAAATAGCTTGGGGAAGAGCTCCTTCTTGTGGAATATATTTGAAAAACATGGTCTCTGCCACCCCCTTTTCGTCGTCGTCGTTAGGACTGAGTAGTATTTCACGTAACATTCTCTTTGAATGTTTAAAACTTTAACCGGTTCCAAACACAGCTGTGCTTATATAAAAAGCCAGATGCGCTATCATTGTATCTTAGTTGGAAACTGGACATTTACAATGAGTTATGTTGTCATTTACAGACAAACAAAAAAAAAGTTGGTTACAGTGCTATACGCTTAATGACAGACGAGATCAGAATGGAAATTTGGAACTAGTTAAAGACTTTATAAATCCAATCCATGACTCCAACATAATAAAATAGACCAGTGTACATGAAAGCAGCTGTTGTTTTTGAGTTCCTCGATGGCTGTTTTCCCATTAGTTTTCATTACTTACGAGACCGAATGGGTGCCAATGATATAATTTGATGAATACCAGAAAGGTAAATGTTCTTGGCAAGTGTATGGACAGAATTGTTGAAAAACCGTGGAAGGTCTTAACCTTGGGTGAAAGCCTGTTGTCCCAGTCACAGTAGTAAGGATCAGTAGCCGACAGAGCAATCAGTGCATAGTATCATTGATAAAGAATCGTTATGCTTTTCGTGTGTGTGCTTGTGAGTGTAGCATACAATTTTTTTTCTTACAAGAACGTGCCGTCTATTCGCACTAGATCCAGTGGATCCAGATAGCTCAGATATAAATGAAAATACTGTCATTAACGAAATTATAGCTAGTATCACGTAACTGATTCTGATGGCTGCTCGTGGATGTGGGCAGGTCCACACAGCACCCGGATGTGCATCTAGTCTAGCGGCAGGCTTCAATATTGTATCCTGGATTTGTGCAGTCGGAATAAAACAATAATGTGGACGTCCGAAGCCTGAAAGCACTATGCCGTCGTCTTAAAATTTAGCGTTTTCAATTAACCCAAAGCATGGAGGACGATCTGGTGTCAGAGGATGATATTTGTAAGTACACACCGTTTTTCCCCCCCAATAAGATGTGAGAGCTGGATTTAGTATTTGTTTGCAGCTTTGCATCAGTGAGTGAAATGCTATATAGCCAGCAAATATAACTGTGAGTTAACACCGTGTAGAGTTCTTATTCATTTGTAATTGGGCTCTTATTTGACTTCGCGGGAAACTTGCTGTTTATTCAACACCCCTAGTAGTAGTATTTCATCATTTAGATCACATATTCTACTGGAAAGATAAACAGCTTGCTATAGACATCTGGGTGCAGCGTACATTCTTATTAGCTGTAAATTAGCCACAGAAATAGCCTAAATGTTTCTCTGTTTATTGGAAAGTCTGTTATTTATGTTCAAGGTTTCTATTATTGTAAAAGGATGATGTACATTAAATCTTTCTTTTTTAAATGCAAAAATTCGCAAAAGGCCTTCTTTGCACTTAAGGCATTATCTCTGTCTATATAATTCCAGTTAATTATGGCCATACCCTAAATTATAGCTATGAGACTTTGCTGGACTGTAAAAAAAAACAAAAAAAAAAACAGCATTTATACGGTAAAATGTTCACAATTTACAGGATTTCACTGCTTTTTTAAAACACTGTTAAAGTCATGACATACTTTGGCAATGACTCATTTAACGACCATCCCATAAAATAACAGGATTAATACAGTTTTATACAGTTTTTTAAATCTTCATTAAATAGTTCATTAAATGCTGCCTTTTTACTGAGTGTTTTCTTTTTTCAATGTATTTATTATTATCAATTATATTTCAAATGGCAGCACAAATCCCAGTGGGCAACGACTTTGATGACTTGATCTAATAGGCTATATAATAGGCTAATGCTTGTGATAATGCATTCATTATTTCCTCTTTAGGCTACACAGTACCACAGAGTCACAGTACCATATCTTGTTATTTCATATGCATGCAGATAGATTTGTGGACTGGAGTAATTTGAGAAACGCACCAAGTTTTCAGGATATGTGCTATCTAAATTTTGAACAATTTATTTTTATTTAAACTTTTGTTCTCGCAACATCAGTTTATGCTAGGCATTCTAGAATCAGGTTTTCCCCTTGCTAGGTGTGGTATGAGTTAGAGCCATCTTTGAAAGGTGTCATTGTCTCATTGCCTCATATTCTAGTTTATAGGATTTTGTTCCAGTTTACTGGAAATTACTTATAAATTGAGATTATTTATCTACTTGAAAATGCAAGACAAACTTTAATTCAGCAGCTGAATGGGTAAGATTTATTTGCACAAACTGCTAGGTTTATGTGTGTGGAAAATGTTATCGATAATTATTGAGTCACAGTAGGACACGCATGAATAACCTGTCTCACTTAAGAAGATTTATGCACTCAAACTATAATCATGTTTCTCTGAACAGCAAAGTAGAGAAATGTGAAACTGCGGCTCTAAAAGGAACTAGTCCATTATCTGTGGATGCTGTTCTCAGGACCAAAACAGTTGTTTGCTGAAAAAGCAGTTTAGTTTTTGGGTATATATGTTGGGTATAACTCAGGCTTTTTTAAGCTTTCCATTTCATTCAGTATTGGAATTTACCCTCAACCTCAGCTGTTGGAATTTCTATCTCTGAACTGTTGTAATGGTTATGGGGAATATGATTGAAATGTTTTATGACTGTTTAAATGGCCATCATTAAGTCTGGGCAAGAAGTCAAACTGATTACTGAGACAGACATTAAAATAATGGCAGTTTAGTGTGTGGCAGTTGTGGACGGTGGCAATGGTTATAAAAGTACTGCAGGCAAGCAATGGAGAAAAAATACCATGCAGAATATATATTGCAGAATATATTGTATTGTGAATAAATTAACTGGACAGGCTGGCAAATTAATGCCTGACAGAGACTGAGGCTTGTATCCTGTTTCAGTGCTCCGGTCTGAGAAGGAGTTTCATGATGCAGTGAGGAGGAATGACACCGACAAAATGCAAGAACTGATGAAAAAAGGGGTTGACATCAAGGCCAAAAACAAAGTGAGTTTTTCAGCAAAAAGCAGCATTTGCTGACACATCCGCAGGTCCCTTTTCTTTCTGGTGATTTTCTTATAATTTTACCGCCATACTTATTCGCCGAGTGTTAGTCTGGAATTCATCTGACAAATGGGTTTGTGACTAATTGGCACAGTTTAAGGTTCTGTTCTCCTACAAGTATCTCCCTGCCATTTATGTACAAATATTATGTTTATTGAAAGGCATGGGGGAAATGTGTATGCCCCATTAATCAACAATAATCTGTAAATGAACCATAAACAAAGAAAAGTCCATTAACTCACCAAGAGAGCTGAAAGAGACTGTTTACTTCAGCAAAGCCACCATCACTGTTGCAGAGATCTGTCACTTTGCAGAAGGGAATGTTTTTGACACCTTTAAAGCCATTGAAGAAGGTGGAAAAATGAATGTGGTGGAGGCTTTTTCCATTGCACGAGTAGACTGCTGCTGGCATAAGATATTAACAAGTAGGCTACTGAAATAACAGGAAGTCCCTGATCAAAGGAAGTCTAGCCCACATGGAAATCAATAGCTCTATGGTCATTGTTTTGTTTCAGCCAGTTTCACATTAGGGCTTAGTGAAAAATAAAAAAAAAACACTTCTTGTTGCCTTTGAAACAGGACATGCTCCCGGTTTCACATAAGATACGGAAATGTGTAATCTGATCATAGCTTTTTCGTATTGGAGATTGTTTGCTCTTTCCCTACTGTATGTCTTCCTTGTGTAATGTGGAATTTCAAGTCTAACCATGCTGACATTGAGCACCTATTCCTTACCGTTGTACTTAAACACACAAGGTCACTCCTCACGTGAACAACACTGCTGGAAGATTTTCTACACAGACATTAGTAATTGTCCATAACTTCATAATGCTGATGAATTACTTTTCATAATTTTATTAATTTTATAATAAAACATTTTGTTGTCATACACTGCTTGATTAATGAGTTTTCTTCCTCCCAGTTAACTGCTCTGGTTTTATTGCAACGTTCTTCTGCTGCTCTGTTGGCATATGCGATGCCTTGCCGACCCCAGCCTCACTTGCTTTCTATGATCCTCTTCCAGATCGACCGGAAGGCTCTGCACTGGGCCGCGGGAATGGGAAACGAGCGAGCTCTGAGGCTGCTGCTGGACCACGACACTGAGGTGGACGTTGAAGATAGCGTAGGTGCCCACAGCGTGCCCCTGGCACGACGCCTCGCCCCCTCGTGCTGCTCCTGCCCTGTTGTCTTTGGTCACGGTTTCATGCTCCACTGATTCCCAGTCCTGGTCGTGGGAAAGCTGCTGTGCACGTTGGGTCTTCATTTCAGAACAAACATGGCTCCTTTGTCTGATCGCACTGTAGTGCTGCCTTTTTTGACGTTCCATGGTGGGTAATATGTGTAAAAATTGATGGGCCATTGCAGGTCAGTGCGCTGCAAGGAAGATAACAGTGGTCTCATAATTATCTTCATTAATGTGTTCCTCTTAAATGTAGGGCAGCTGTCTTATTTTATTCAGTTTAATTAGATGTTAGCAGAACAACTGATTTGTCTTAATCAATTACCTAGAATGCATTCAGCAATTTGCGCATGTGGCACGTGAACAAAAACTCAGTGAGATGAGAAAACCTTTCATCTCTGATAAAATGCACCTCCAACTTAACTTACTGTATACAACTGACAAGAGAAGCAAATTCATGAACAGTGTTCATTTAAGAGCTCGTTCAGTCTTGAACTATGCACTGTTAGAATGTGTAAGTGTATCCCTCAGACCAGAATTAGGAAGCACTGGCTTGCTGTATGGAGCAGCTACTCCTCTGTGGACATGCATGAGTTCCTCTCCAATTCTGCTTTTAAATGCAGGTGGCCTTGACTATTCCCTATGTGTGCCCTGCTTCGAATATTTTCAAAGCTTTTCCACCTCTGCTACATCCATGAATTGACTTAGAGGACATAGTACTTTTTAATGCATGGAGAGCCCTATGGATGAGTGAAGGCTTTACATCCATCGCTCCTGACAGGGGCTTGGTCTTGCACAGCACATGAAACCCAGGGATGCTGGAAGTGAGCATAGTGTTCCAGAAAATCTTTTCTCTCTCTCTCTCTCTCTCTTTCTGGCATGCACTCCCTCTTCCCCTGTTCCCATCTCTCTCTCTCTCTCTCTCAAACACACGCACACACAAACACATATAACACACACACGCTCACACACACACACATGCACACACACACAGGCACACACCATGAAGCAAGGCCTCAGGGTATTTCTGTGGTTACTGGGAACCTTGATAAATATTTTATGGCATGTAGTTCAGCCACGTGACATTTTATGTTTGAATGCCTAAAACAGGTCTGTGTTCTTCTGAGCTAGATAGAATAACATTATAGCCACTGTTGTAATATCATTTCTACGTGTATGTATTTGCTATTCAGTCAATGCAGTTGAAATTATGAGCTGTCCATCCCTCTTCATTGGAAAAGCAAAATGAACCATAGTCACTAGGTCATAGGTTGTTCAACTTACACAATGAGGGGTTGTTTTCTTGCAGTTTGGTATGAACGCTCTGTTGCTGGCATCCTGGTTCGGGCACCTCAAGATTCTCCAGATCCTGGTAGCATCTGGAGCAAAGCTAAACTGTGTAAACAAAGTAAGCCACTTCTCAATGGGCAGAGGCGATCAACGCGGAATATTCACATAGTCAAGCTTATGGTGTGTGTCTGTGTGTGTGTGTGTGTGTGTGTGTTCATTTACCGTGATGTGTTTATGATCTTAATTATTTTAGAACTGGACTTGTATCTCCTTATAAGCAAACCTCAGCCATGTAGGTGGCTCACTGTAATTATGCTCTCTTGCTTCAGAAAGGCTTAAATCTCCTGCACTGTGCTGCTCAGAGGGGTCACATTAAAGTGCTTGAGTTCATTATGGAAGACCTGGAGGACGTGCAACTGGACAAGAGGGACAAGGTGAGGCGTAGGTCTGGATGCTCCTGTCTTTATAGGGCTTTCCCAAGGGGAGGCAGTCAGAGAAGATGCAATATCGTTACAGCCCTGCATGCTCTGGAGACTTAGTACCAAACCATGGATGCCGCTATTGCTCTGAAATGAGAATACATCAAATGAAATAACAGTCAATATGACAAAACACATTTTTATTTTGATTGACTGTCAAATAAGCCATGGGTAGCTCAGGAGAGTCTAAGTAACGCCTGCATTATCTTCATGAGTTGTGCAAACGCTTTGTATTCAAAGGTGGAACTGCAGACATAGTGGCTGTGCTTTACAGTTGTACATATTGTGCCTTGTTATCAGAGTGATTCATTCTTTACATCAGTAAAAGTTGGCATCATGCCTGCTTAAAGAGACCTCATCCTGGGAATCTGTGAATCACGGACTGATAGGTGTCTCTACTCGTCCTATATCCTGCCTGGCACTGAACATAAATATAAAATAAGTTTATTCTACAATGACTGATATCACAGCTTTAAAAGCAGTGGTATAAACATCCAACCAGAAGAGTGCAGCTCACATTTCACTGGCTATAACTGACATCCTGCAGCATGGATCACTTCCCCAGTCACATCACGGCGACTTTATGGCATTTCTTTGTCTAGCGTGGGGGCAGCTTCTTTATTTTGAGTCTGAGTAGCGTGTTTGTCATGCGGATGTTTGTGAAAACACATTTGAAAAATTAAAAAATGTTTATTTTTTCTTGTTTTTCGTTGGACAGCTCTAAAGAGCTGGGATCGGGTTTGTGTACTCTCATGTCCCCTCCCTCTGTACACGAGAAGTGTCCTTGGTGGAGGGGGTGAGGTGTGGTCGCTCAAGGCACGGAGCGGAATGACACAATCAATAATGTCAATTACAGAAAGTGCTCGGCGGATCCTACACCGCTCTTTGAGACTTTCATTAATGAATTGGCAGTAGGAAGTGGCTTGGGAGCAATACTTTCAGGGCGCAGTGGATAAACATTTGTGACTAATTTCCCTCCTTAAGCACATTCTTTGAGACCTGGAGCAATGGAGTGATGGAGGAGGGGAGAGAGGGATGACCTCGGTTACCCCTTTTGAGGATTGCTGTCACAGCTGCATAAGGGGAGACAGGGTTATAAATGAATAGATAAATAAAACTGATTAAATAATAAAGGCACTTCTATCTCTCCTATCTCGCTGCAGCAGCCGGTTCATTAACTCTGATTGGTGGCTGACGGTAGAATGTATGCATTAAGCTACGATGAGAGAAATATGCAGGTTCTGAATACCCTTGTGCACGCTGATGAATGGGTTTCTCCTGGAAGAGTCAAGAGCACCGAACAATAATGCTTAGTTACAACTGTCAGTTTGTATGTCCTCATTGGCCCTTGGAAGGAATGTTCAGCATTGCGGGGTAGGTCATCCTGTTAAGGCATTGTTCCAGTAGTTTCCAATCCGGAACGTGCCAGGACTGACTGTGGCCAGCAGCCAAGCAGGGCAATGCACAGTTGACACTAGTGTCCACAGGGAAGGGAGGGTTTCAGTTGAGCACGATGGCAGGGTCTCATCATGCACGTATTCTCTGACCGCACTCATCCCCCCCCCTCCCCCCCCCCTTGCCCTCAGTCTGACAGGACGGCACTTCATCTGGCCGCAGAGCATGGACAACTGGAAATAGTGGAGTTCCTCATTGGATTCGGCTGTGGCCATGGTCTCAAAGACAAGGTAACCGCACCTCCTGTCCCACCCTGGCTCAAGACAAGGAAGAAGCTGAAGAAGATGACTTGCTGACTGTTTGACTTAAGGAGAACATGCCCCCTCCCCCCCAACAAGAATTTAATTTGCTCAGGGCAATGTTTGATAGGCGGAGTGTGAGTTCTGTGCTGTTATTGATTTTGATAGTGCAGTGTATCATCTCCCTTTATTAACCTGAGAAAAACTCAATATCCCTCTGAATCCTTCTCTACCCAGCACACTCTCACAGAAGTTAATGTAAAATAGAACACAGGCAAGTGAGTCAGAGGAGTACCCCTACTTCAGCTTCAGTGGTTCTTACATGGGTGTTTGTGGAACAGCCATGATTAGGGGCACTATTGGGTGATTCCAAATCCGTGAGAAAAA